>NW_028301721.1:2104679-2255013 GCF_037042655.1 Diuraphis noxia
GCGGATTCATCACCTGTATTTCAAAATTTTTTTACGAACTTTTATATTCACCCAAATGTATTGTAAATACGTGTTTTAGATGTAAAATAATGTGAACTTAACGATAAAAATATAAAAAGTATGATTAGTTCAATACAAATGACTTTAAACGATATTTAGCGGAATTATCACCATTTTTTACCAAATTTTTTCCCAAATTTTTTTTCTATTTTTTGTATTCACCCAAATGTATTGTAAATACGTGTTTTAGATGTAAAAAAATGTGAACTTAACGTTAAAAATATAAAAAGTATGATTAGTTTAATAGAAATGACTTAAGACGATATTTAGCGGATTCATCACCTGTATTTCAAAATTTTTTTACGACCTTTTATATTCACCCAAATGTATTGTAAAGACGTGTTTTAGATGTAAAATAATGTGAACTTAACGATAAAAATATAAAAAGTATGATTAGTTCAATACAAATGACTTTAAACGATATTTAGCGGAATTATCACCATTTTTTACCAAATTTTTTTTCTATTTTTTGTATTCACCCAAATGTATTGTAAATACGTGTTTTAGATGTAAAATAATGTGAACTTAACGTTAAAAATATAAAAAGTATGATTAGTTTAATAGAAATGACTTAAGTCGATATTTAGCGGATTCATCAGCTGTATTTCAAAATTTTTTTACGACCTTTTATATTCACCCAAATGTATTGTAAATACGTGTTTTAGATGTAAAATAATGTGAACTTAACGATAAAAATATAAAAAGTATGATTAGTTCAATACAAATGACTTTAAACGATATTTAGCGGAATTATCACAATTTTTTACCAAATTTTTTCCCAAATTTTATTTCTACTTTCTGTATTCACCCAAATGTATTGTAAATACGTGTTTTAGATGTAAAATAATGTGAACTTAACGATAAAAATATAAAAAGTATGATTAGTTCAATACAAATGACTTTAAACGATATTTAGCGGAATTATCACCATTTTTTACCCAATTTTTTCCCAAATTTTTTTTCTATTTTTTGTATTCACCCAAATGTATTGTAAATACGTGTTTTAGATGTAAAATAATGTGAACTTAACGTTAAAAATATAAAAAGTATGATTAGTTTAATAGAAATGACTTAAGACGATATTTAGCGGATTCATCAGCTGTATTTCAAAATTTTTTTACGACCTTTTATATTCACCCAAATGTATTGTAAATACGTGTTTTAGATGTAAAATAATGTGAACTTAACGTTAAAAATATAAAAAGTATGATTAGTTTAATAGAAATGACTTAAGACGATATTTAGCAGATTCATCAGCTGTAATTCAAAATTTTTTTACGACCTTTTATATTCACCCAAATGTATTGTAAATACGTGTTTTAGATGTAAAATAATGTGAACTTAACGATAAAAATATAAAAAGTATGATTAGTTCAATACAAATGACTTTAAACGATATTTAGCGGAATTATCACCATTTTTTACCAAATTTTTTCCCAAATTTTATTTCTATTTTCTGTATTCACCCAAATGTATTGTAAATACGTGTTTTAGATGTAAAATAATGTGAACTTAACGATAAAAATATAAAAAGTATGATTAGTTCAATACAAATGACTTTAAATGATATTTAGCGGAATTATCACCATTTTTTACCAAATTTTTTTTCTATTTTTGTATTCACCCAAATGTATTGTAAATACGTGTTTTAGATGTAAAATAATGTGAACTTAACGTTAAAAATATAAAAAGTATGATTAGTTTAATAGAAATGACTTAAGACGATATTTAGCGGATTCATCAGCTGTATTTCAAAATTTTTTTACGACCTTTTATATTCACCCAAATGTATTGTAAATACGTGTTTTAGATGTAAAATAATGTGAACTTAACGATAAAAATATAAAAAGTATGATTAGTTCAATACAAATGACTTTAAACGATATTTAGCGGAATTATCACCATTTTTTACCAAATTTTTTCCCAAATTTTATTTCTATTTTCTGTATTCACCCAAATGTATTGTAAATACGTGTTTTAGATGTAAAATAATGTGAACTTAACGATAAAAATATAAAAAGTATGATTAGTTCAATACAAATGACTTTAAACGATATTTAGCGGAATTATCACCATTTTTTACCCAATTTTTTCCCAAATTTTTTTTCTATTTTTTGTATTCACCCAAATGTATTGTAAATACGTGTTTTAGATGTAAAATAATTTGAACTTAACGTTAAAAATATAAAAAGTATGATTAGTTTAATAGAAATGACTTAAGACGATATTTAGCGGATTCATCACCTATATTTCAAAATTTTTTTACGAACTTTTATATTCACCCAAATGTATTGTAAAGACGTGTTTTAGATGTAAAATAATGTGAACTTAACGATAAAAATAT
Source organism: Diuraphis noxia (assembly GCF_037042655.1). NCBI lineage: Eukaryota > Metazoa > Arthropoda > Insecta > Hemiptera > Aphididae > Diuraphis > Diuraphis noxia. The sequence goes on from NW_028301721.1 coordinate 2,107,084, forward strand.
AAAAATTATGATTAGTTCAATACAAATGACTTTAAACGATATTTAGCGGAATTATCACCATTTTTTACCAAATTTTTTCCCAAATTTTTTTTCTATTTTTTGTATTCACCCAAATGTATTGTAAATACGTGTTTTAGATGTAAAATAATGTGAACTTAACGATAAAAATATAAAAAGTATGATTAGTTCAATACAAATGACTTTAAATGATATTTAGCGGAATTATCACCATTTTTTACCAAATTTTTTTTCTATTTTTGTATTCACCCAAATGTATTGTAAACACGTGTTTTAGATGTAAAATAATGTGAACTTAACGTTAAAAATATAAAAAGTATGATTAGTTTAATAGAAATGACTTAAGACGATATTTAGCGGATTCATCACCTGTATTTCAAAATTTTTTTACGACCTTTTATATTCACCCAAATGTATTGTAAAGACGTGTTTTAGATGTAAAATAATGTGAACTTAACGATAAAAATATAAAAAGTATGATTAGTTCAATACAAATGACTTTAAACGATATTTAGCGGAATTATCACCATTTTTTACCAAATTTTTTTTCTATTTTTTTTCTATTTTTTGTATTCACCCAAATGTATTGTAAATACGTGTTTTAGATGTAAAATAATGTGAACTTAACGTTAAAAATATAAAAAGTATGATTAGTTTAATAGAAATGACTTAAGACGATATTTAGCGGATTCATCACCTGTATTTCAAAATTTTTTTACGACCTTTTATATTCACCCAAATGTATTGTAAAGACGTGTTTTAGATGTAAAATAATGTGAACTTAACGATAAAAATATAAAAAGTATGATTAGTTCAATACAAATGACTTTAAACGATATTTAGCGGAATTATCACCATTTTTTACCCAATTTTTTCCCAAATTTTTTTTCTATTTTTTGTATTCGCCCAAATGTATTGTAAACACGTGTTTTAGATGTAAAATAATGTGAACTTAACGTTAAAAATATAAAAAGTATGATTAGTTTAATAGAAATGACTTAAGACGATATTTAGCGGATTCATCACCTGTATTTCAAAATTTTTTTACGAACTTTTATATTCACCCAAATGTATTGTAAATACGTGTTTTAGATGTAAAATAATGTGAACTTAACGATAAAAATATAAAAAGTATGATTAGTTCAATACAAATGACTTTAAACGATATTTAGCGGAATTATCACCATTTTTTACGAAATTTTTTCCCAAATTTTTTTTCTATTTTTTGTATTCACCCAAATGTATTGTAAATACGTGTTTTAGATGTAAAATAATGTGAACTTAACGATAAAAATATAAAAAGTATGATTAGTTCAATACAAATGACTTTAAACGATATTTAGCGGAATTATCACCATTTTTTACCAAATTTTTTTTCTATTTTTTGTATTCACCCAAATGTATTGTAAACACGTGTTTTAGATGTAAAATAATGTGAACTTAACGTTAAAAATATAAAAAGTATTAGTTTAATAGAAATGACTTAAGACGATATTTAGCGGTTTCATCACCTGTATTTCAAAATTTTTTTACGACCTTTTATATTCACCCAAATGTATTGTAAATACGTGTTTTAGATGTAAAATAATGTGAACTTAACGATAAAAATATAAAAAGTATGATTAGTTCAATACAAATGACTTTAAACGATATTTAGCGGAATTATCACCATTTTTTACCAAATTTTTTCCCAAATTTTTTTTCTATTTTTTGTATTCACCCAAATGTATTGTAAACACGTGTTTTAGATGTAAAATAATGTGAACTTAACGTTAAAAATATAAAAAGTATGATTAGTTTAATAGAAATGACTTAAGACGATATTTATCGGATTCATCACCTGTATTTCAAAATTTTTTTACGACCTTTTATATTCACCCAAATGTATTGTAAAGACGTGTTTTAGATGTAAAATAATGTGAACTTAACGATAAAAATATAAAAAGTATGATTAGTTCAATACAAATGACTTTAAACGATATTTAGCGGAATTATCACCATTTTTTACCAAATTTTTTCCAAAATTTTTTTTCTATTTTTTGTATTCACCCAAATGTATTGTAAATACGTGTTTTAGATGTAAAATAATGTGAACTTAACGATAAAAATATAAAAAGTATGATTAGTTCAATACAAATGACTTTAAACGATATTTAGCGGAATTATCACCATTTTTTACCAAATTTTTTTTCTATTTTTTGTATTCACCCAAATGTATTGTAAATACGTGTTTTAGATGTAAAATAATGTGAACTTAACGTTAAAAATATAAAAAGTATGATTAGTTTAATAGAAATGACTTAAGACGATATTTAGCGGATTCATCAGCTGTATTTCAAAATTTTTTTACGACCTTTTATATTCACCCAAATGTATTGTAAATACGTGTTTTAGATGTAAAATAATGTGAACTTAACGATAAAAATATAAAAAGTATGATTAGTTCAATACAAATGACTTTAAACGATATTTAGCGGAATTATCACCATTTTTTACCAAATTTTTTTTCTATTTTTTGTATTCACCCAAATGTATTGTAAATACGTGTTTTAGATGTAAAATAATGTGAACTTAACGATAAAAATATAAAAAGTATGATTAGTTCAATACAAATGACTTTAAACGATATTTAGCGGAATTATCACCATTTTTTACCAAATTTTTTTTCTATTTTTTGTATTCACCCAAATGTATTGTAAATACGTGTTTTAGATGTAAAATAATGAGAACTTAACGTTAAAAATATAAAAAGTATGATTAGTTTAATAGAAATGACTTAAGACGATATTTAGCGGATTCATCAGCTGTATTTCAAAATTTTTTTACGACCTTTTATATTCACCCAAATGTATTGTAAATACGTGTTTTAGATGTAAAATAATGTGAACTTAACGATAAAAATATAAAAAGTATGATTAGTTCAATACAAATGACTTTAAACGATATTTAGCGGAATTATCACTATTTTTTACCAAATTTTTTTTCTATTTTTTGTATTCACCCAAATGTATTGTAAATACGTGTTTTAGATGTAAAATAATGTGAACTTAACGATAAAAATATAAAAAGTATGATTAGTTCAATACAAATGACTTTAAACGATATTTAGCGGAATTATCACCATTTTTTACCCAATTTTTTCCAAAATTTTTTTTCTATTTTTTGTATTCACCCAAATGTATTGTAAACACGTGTTTTAGATGTAAAATAATGTGAACTTAACGTTAAAAATATAAAAAGTATGATTAGTTTAATAGAAATGACTTAAGACGATATTTAGCGGATTCATCACCTGTATTTCAAAATTTTTTTACGAACTTTTATATTTACCCAAATGTATTGTAAAGACGTGTTTTAGATGTAAAATAATGTGAACTTAACGATAAAAATATAAAAAGTATGATTAGTTCAATACAAATGACTTTAAACGATATTTAGCGGAATTATCACCATTTTTTACCAAATTTTTTCCCAAATTTTTTTTCTATTTTTTGTATTCACCCAAATGTATTGTAAATACGTGTTTTAGATGTAAAATAATGTGAACTTAACGATAAAAATATAAAAAGTATGATTAGTTCAATACAAATGACTTTAAACGATATTTAGCGGAATTATCACCATTTTTTACCCAATTTTTTCCCAAATTTTTTTTCTATTTTTTGTATTCACCCAAATGTATTGTAAACACGTGTTTTAGATGTAAAATAATGTGAACTTAACGTTAAAAATATAAAAAGTATGATTAGTTTAATAGAAATGACTTAAGACGATATTTATCGGATTCATCACCTGTATTTCAAAATTTTTTTACGACCTTTTATATTCACCCAAATGTATTGTAAAGACGTGTTTTAGATGTAAAATAATGTGAACTTAACGATAAAAATATAAAAAGTATGGTTAGTTCAATACAAATGACTTTAAACGATATTTAGCGGAATTATCACCATTTTTTACCAAATTTTTTCCAAAATTTTTTTTCTATTTTTTGTATTCACCCAAAGGTATTGTAAATACGTGTTTTAGATGTAAAATAATGTGAACTTAACGATAAAAATATAAAAAGTATGATTAGTTCAATACAAATGACTTTAAACGATATTTAGCGGAATTATCACCATTTTTTACCAAATTTTTTTTCTATTTTTTGTATTCACCCAAATGTATTGTAAATACGTGTTTTAGATGTAAAATAATGTGAACTTAACGTTAAAAATATAAAAAGTATGATTAGTTTAATAGAAATGAATTAAGACGATATTTAGCGGATTCATCAGCTGTATTTCAAAATTTTTTTACGACCTTTTATATTCACCCAAATGTATTGTAAATACGTGTTTTAGATGTAAAATAATGTGAACTTAACGATAAAAATATAAAAAGTATGATTAGTTCAATACAAATGACTTTAAACGATATTTAGCGGAATTATCACCATTTTTTACCCAATTTTTTCCCAAATTTTTTTTCTATTTTTTGTATTCACCCAAATGTATTGTAAACACGTGTTTTAGATGTAAAATAATGTGAACTTAACGTTAAAAATATAAAAAGTATGATTAGTTTAATAGAAATGACTAAAGACGATATTTAGCGGATTCATCACCTGTATTTCAAAAATTTTTTACGAACTTTTATATTCACCCAAATGTATTGTAAAGACGTGTTTTAGATGTAAAATAATGTGAACTTAACGATAAAAATATAAAAAGTATGATTAGTTCAATACAAATGACTTTAAACGATATTTAGCGGAATTATCACCATTTTTTACCCAATTTTTTCCCAAATTTTTTTACGACCTTTTATATTCACCCAAATGTATTGTAAAGACGTGTTTTAGATGTAAAATTATGTGAACTTAACGATAAAAATATAAAAAGTATGATTAGTTCAATACAAATGACTTAAGACGATATTTAGCGGATTCATCACCTGTATTTCAAAATTTTTTTACGACCTTTTGTATTCACCCAAATGTATTGTAAATACGTGTTTTAGATGTAAAATAATGTGAACTTAACGTTAAAAATATAAAAAGTATGATTAGTTTAATAGAAATGACTTAAGACGATATTTAGCGGATTCATCACCTGTATTTCAAAATTTTTTTACGAACTTTTATATTCACCCAAATGTATTGTAAAGACGAGTTTTAGATGTAAAATAATGTGAACTTAACGATAAAAATATAAAAAGTATGATTAGTTCAATACAAATGACTTTAAACGATATTTAGCGGAATTATCACCATTTTTTACCAAATTTTTTCCAAAATTTTTTTTCTATTTTTTGTATTCACCCAAATGTATTGTAAATACGTGTTTTAGATGTAAAATAATGTGAACTTAACGATAAAAATATAAAAAGTATGATTAGTTCAATACAAATGACTTTAAACGATATTTAGCGGAATTATCACCATTTTTTACCCAATTTTTTCCCAAATTTTTTTTCTATTTTTTGTATTCACCCAAATGTATTGTAAACACGTGTTTTAGATGTAAAATAATGTGAACTTAACGTTAAAAATATTAAAAGTATGATTAGTTTAATAGAAATGGCTTAAGACGATATTTAGCGGATTCATCACCTGTATTTCAAAATTTTTTTACGACCTTTTATATTCACCCAAATGTATTGTAAATACGTGTTTTAGATGTAAAATAATGTGAACTTAACGATAAAAATATAAAAAGTATGATTAGTTCAATACAAATGACTTTAAACGATATTTAGCGGAATTATCACCATTTTTTACCAAATTTTTTCCCAAATTTTTTTTCTATTTTTTGTATTCACCCAAATGTATTGTAAATACGTGTTTTAGATGTAAAATAATGTGAACTTAACGTTAAAAATATAAAAAGTATGATTAGTTTAATAGAAATGACTTAAGACGATATTTAGCGGATTCATCACCTGTATTTCAAAATTTTTTTACGACCTTTTATATTCACCCAAATGTATTGTAAAGACGTGTTTTAGATGTAAAATAATGTGAACTTAACGATAAAAATATAAAAAGTATGATTAGTTCAATACAAATGACTTTAAACGATATTTAGCGGAATTATCACCATTTTTTACCCAATTTTTTCCCAAATTTTTTTTCTATTTTTTGTATTCACCCAAATGTATTGTAAATACGTGTTTTAGATGTAAAATAATGTGAACTTAACGTTAAAAATATAAAAAGTATGATTAGTTTAATAGAAATGACTTAAGACGATATTTAGCGGATTCATCAGCTGTATTTCAAAATTTTTTTACGACCTTTTATATTCACCCAAATGTATTGTAAATACGTGTTTTAGATGTAAAATAATGTGAACTTAACGTTAAAAATATAAAAAGTATGATTAGTTTAATAGAAATGACTTAAGACGATATTTAGCAGATTCATCAGCTGTAATTCAAAATTTTTTTACGACCTTTTATATTCACCCAAATGTATTGTAAATACGTGTTTTAGATGTAAAATAATGTGAACTTAACGATAAAAATATAAAAAGTATGATTAGTTCAATACAAATGACTTTAAACGATATTTAGCGGAATTATCACCATTTTTTACCAAATTTTTTCCCAAATTTTATTTCTATTTTCTGTATTCACCCAAATGTATTGTAAATACGTGTTTTAGATGTAAAATAATGTGAACTTAACGATAAAAATATAAAAAGTATGATTAGTTCAATACAAATGACTTTAAATGATATTTAGCGGAATTATCACCATTTTTTACCAAATTTTTTTTCTATTTTTGTATTCACCCAAATGTATTGTAAATACGTGTTTTAGATGTAAAATAATGTGAACTTAACGTTAAAAATATAAAAAGTATGATTAGTTTAATAGAAATGACTTAAGACGATATTTAGCGGATTCATCAGCTGTATTTCAAAATTTTTTTACGACCTTTTATATTCACCCAAATGTATTGTAAATACGTGTTTTAGATGTAAAATAATGTGAACTTAACGATAAAAATATAAAAAGTATGATTAGTTCAATACAAATGACTTTAAACGATATTTAGCGGAATTATCACCATTTTTTACCAAATTTTTTCCCAAATTTTATTTCTATTTTCTGTATTCACCCAAATGTATTGTAAATACGTGTTTTAGATGTAAAATAATGTGAACTTAACGATAAAAATATAAAAAGTATGATTAGTTCAATACAAATGACTTTAAACGATATTTAGCGGAATTATCACCATTTTTTACCCAATTTTTTCCCAAATTTTTTTTCTATTTTTTGTATTCACCCAAATGTATTGTAAATACGTGTTTTAGATGTAAAATAATTTGAACTTAACGTTAAAAATATAAAAAGTATGATTAGTTTAATAGAAATGACTTAAGACGATATTTAGCGGATTCATCACCTATATTTCAAAATTTTTTTACGAACTTTTATATTCACCCAAATGTATTGTAAAGACGTGTTTTAGATGTAAAATAATGTGAACTTAACGATAAAAATATAAAAATTATGATTAGTTCAATACAAATGACTTTAAACGATATTTAGCGGAATTATCACCATTTTTTACCAAATTTTTTCCCAAATTTTTTTTCTATTTTTTGTATTCACCCAAATGTATTGTAAATACGTGTTTTAGATGTAAAATAATGTGAACTTAACGATAAAAATATAAAAAGTATGATTAGTTCAATACAAATGACTTTAAATGATATTTAGCGGAATTATCACCATTTTTTACCAAATTTTTTTTCTATTTTTGTATTCACCCAAATGTATTGTAAACACGTGTTTTAGATGTAAAATAATGTGAACTTAACGTTAAAAATATAAAAAGTATGATTAGTTTAATAGAAATGACTTAAGACGATATTTAGCGGATTCATCACCTGTATTTCAAAATTTTTTTACGACCTTTTATATTCACCCAAATGTATTGTAAAGACGTGTTTTAGATGTAAAATAATGTGAACTTAACGATAAAAATATAAAAAGTATGATTAGTTCAATACAAATGACTTTAAACGATATTTAGCGGAATTATCACCATTTTTTACCAAATTTTTTTTCTATTTTTTTTCTATTTTTTGTATTCACCCAAATGTATTGTAAATACGTGTTTTAGATGTAAAATAATGTGAACTTAACGTTAAAAATATAAAAAGTATGATTAGTTTAATAGAAATGACTTAAGACGATATTTAGCGGATTCATCACCTGTATTTCAAAATTTTTTTACGACCTTTTATATTCACCCAAATGTATTGTAAAGACGTGTTTTAGATGTAAAATAATGTGAACTTAACGATAAAAATATAAAAAGTATGATTAGTTCAATACAAATGACTTTAAACGATATTTAGCGGAATTATCACCATTTTTTACCCAATTTTTTCCCAAATTTTTTTTCTATTTTTTGTATTCGCCCAAATGTATTGTAAACACGTGTTTTAGATGTAAAATAATGTGAACTTAACGTTAAAAATATAAAAAGTATGATTAGTTTAATAGAAATGACTTAAGACGATATTTAGCGGATTCATCACCTGTATTTCAAAATTTTTTTACGAACTTTTATATTCACCCAAATGTATTGTAAATACGTGTTTTAGATGTAAAATAATGTGAACTTAACGATAAAAATATAAAAAGTATGATTAGTTCAATACAAATGACTTTAAACGATATTTAGCGGAATTATCACCATTTTTTACGAAATTTTTTCCCAAATTTTTTTTCTATTTTTTGTATTCACCCAAATGTATTGTAAATACGTGTTTTAGATGTAAAATAATGTGAACTTAACGATAAAAATATAAAAAGTATGATTAGTTCAATACAAATGACTTTAAACGATATTTAGCGGAATTATCACCATTTTTTACCAAATTTTTTTTCTATTTTTTGTATTCACCCAAATGTATTGTAAACACGTGTTTTAGATGTAAAATAATGTGAACTTAACGTTAAAAATATAAAAAGTATTAGTTTAATAGAAATGACTTAAGACGATATTTAGCGGTTTCATCACCTGTATTTCAAAATTTTTTTACGACCTTTTATATTCACCCAAATGTATTGTAAATACGTGTTTTAGATGTAAAATAATGTGAACTTAACGATAAAAATATAAAAAGTATGATTAGTTCAATACAAATGACTTTAAACGATATTTAGCGGAATTATCACCATTTTTTACCAAATTTTTTCCCAAATTTTTTTTCTATTTTTTGTATTCACCCAAATGTATTGTAAACACGTGTTTTAGATGTAAAATAATGTGAACTTAACGTTAAAAATATAAAAAGTATGATTAGTTTAATAGAAATGACTTAAGACGATATTTATCGGATTCATCACCTGTATTTCAAAATTTTTTTACGACCTTTTATATTCACCCAAATGTATTGTAAAGACGTGTTTTAGATGTAAAATAATGTGAACTTAACGATAAAAATATAAAAAGTATGATTAGTTCAATACAAATGACTTTAAACGATATTTAGCGGAATTATCACCATTTTTTACCAAATTTTTTCCAAAATTTTTTTTCTATTTTTTGTATTCACCCAAATGTATTGTAAATACGTGTTTTAGATGTAAAATAATGTGAACTTAACGATAAAAATATAAAAAGTATGATTAGTTCAATACAAATGACTTTAAACGATATTTAGCGGAATTATCACCATTTTTTACCAAATTTTTTTTCTATTTTTTGTATTCACCCAAATGTATTGTAAATACGTGTTTTAGATGTAAAATAATGTGAACTTAACGTTAAAAATATAAAAAGTATGATTAGTTTAATAGAAATGACTTAAGACGATATTTAGCGGATTCATCAGCTGTATTTCAAAATTTTTTTACGACCTTTTATATTCACCCAAATGTATTGTAAATACGTGTTTTAGATGTAAAATAATGTGAACTTAACGATAAAAATATAAAAAGTATGATTAGTTCAATACAAATGACTTTAAACGATATTTAGCGGAATTATCACCATTTTTTACCAAATTTTTTTTCTATTTTTTGTATTCACCCAAATGTATTGTAAATACGTGTTTTAGATGTAAAATAATGTGAACTTAACGATAAAAATATAAAAAGTATGATTAGTTCAATACAAATGACTTTAAACGATATTTAGCGGAATTATCACCATTTTTTACCAAATTTTTTTTCTATTTTTTGTATTCACCCAAATGTATTGTAAATACGTGTTTTAGATGTAAAATAATGAGAACTTAACGTTAAAAATATAAAAAGTATGATTAGTTTAATAGAAATGACTTAAGACGATATTTAGCGGATTCATCAGCTGTATTTCAAAATTTTTTTACGACCTTTTATATTCACCCAAATGTATTGTAAATACGTGTTTTAGATGTAAAATAATGTGAACTTAACGATAAAAATATAAAAAGTATGATTAGTTCAATACAAATGACTTTAAACGATATTTAGCGGAATTATCACTATTTTTTACCAAATTTTTTTTCTATTTTTTGTATTCACCCAAATGTATTGTAAATACGTGTTTTAGATGTAAAATAATGTGAACTTAACGATAAAAATATAAAAAGTATGATTAGTTCAATACAAATGACTTTAAACGATATTTAGCGGAATTATCACCATTTTTTACCCAATTTTTTCCAAAATTTTTTTTCTATTTTTTGTATTCACCCAAATGTATTGTAAACACGTGTTTTAGATGTAAAATAATGTGAACTTAACGTTAAAAATATAAAAAGTATGATTAGTTTAATAGAAATGACTTAAGACGATATTTAGCGGATTCATCACCTGTATTTCAAAATTTTTTTACGAACTTTTATATTTACCCAAATGTATTGTAAAGACGTGTTTTAGATGTAAAATAATGTGAACTTAACGATAAAAATATAAAAAGTATGATTAGTTCAATACAAATGACTTTAAACGATATTTAGCGGAATTATCACCATTTTTTACCAAATTTTTTCCCAAATTTTTTTTCTATTTTTTGTATTCACCCAAATGTATTGTAAATACGTGTTTTAGATGTAAAATAATGTGAACTTAACGATAAAAATATAAAAAGTATGATTAGTTCAATACAAATGACTTTAAACGATATTTAGCGGAATTATCACCATTTTTTACCCAATTTTTTCCCAAATTTTTTTTCTATTTTTTGTATTCACCCAAATGTATTGTAAACACGTGTTTTAGATGTAAAATAATGTGAACTTAACGTTAAAAATATAAAAAGTATGATTAGTTTAATAGAAATGACTTAAGACGATATTTATCGGATTCATCACCTGTATTTCAAAATTTTTTTACGACCTTTTATATTCACCCAAATGTATTGTAAAGACGTGTTTTAGATGTAAAATAATGTGAACTTAACGATAAAAATATAAAAAGTATGGTTAGTTCAATACAAATGACTTTAAACGATATTTAGCGGAATTATCACCATTTTTTACCAAATTTTTTCCAAAATTTTTTTTCTATTTTTTGTATTCACCCAAAGGTATTGTAAATACGTGTTTTAGATGTAAAATAATGTGAACTTAACGATAAAAATATAAAAAGTATGATTAGTTCAATACAAATGACTTTAAACGATATTTAGCGGAATTATCACCATTTTTTACCAAATTTTTTTTCTATTTTTTGTATTCACCCAAATGTATTGTAAATACGTGTTTTAGATGTAAAATAATGTGAACTTAACGTTAAAAATATAAAAAGTATGATTAGTTTAATAGAAATGAATTAAGACGATATTTAGCGGATTCATCAGCTGTATTTCAAAATTTTTTTACGACCTTTTATATTCACCCAAATGTATTGTAAATACGTGTTTTAGATGTAAAATAATGTGAACTTAACGATAAAAATATAAAAAGTATGATTAGTTCAATACAAATGACTTTAAACGATATTTAGCGGAATTATCACCATTTTTTACCCAATTTTTTCCCAAATTTTTTTTCTATTTTTTGTATTCACCCAAATGTATTGTAAACACGTGTTTTAGATGTAAAATAATGTGAACTTAACGTTAAAAATATAAAAAGTATGATTAGTTTAATAGAAATGACTAAAGACGATATTTAGCGGATTCATCACCTGTATTTCAAAAATTTTTTACGAACTTTTATATTCACCCAAATGTATTGTAAAGACGTGTTTTAGATGTAAAATAATGTGAACTTAACGATAAAAATATAAAAAGTATGATTAGTTCAATACAAATGACTTTAAACGATATTTAGCGGAATTATCACCATTTTTTACCCAATTTTTTCCCAAATTTTTTTACGACCTTTTATATTCACCCAAATGTATTGTAAAGACGTGTTTTAGATGTAAAATTATGTGAACTTAACGATAAAAATATAAAAAGTATGATTAGTTCAATACAAATGACTTAAGACGATATTTAGCGGATTCATCACCTGTATTTCAAAATTTTTTTACGACCTTTTGTATTCACCCAAATGTATTGTAAATACGTGTTTTAGATGTAAAATAATGTGAACTTAACGTTAAAAATATAAAAAGTATGATTAGTTTAATAGAAATGACTTAAGACGATATTTAGCGGATTCATCACCTGTATTTCAAAATTTTTTTACGAACTTTTATATTCACCCAAATGTATTGTAAAGACGAGTTTTAGATGTAAAATAATGTGAACTTAACGATAAAAATATAAAAAGTATGATTAGTTCAATACAAATGACTTTAAACGATATTTAGCGGAATTATCACCATTTTTTACCAAATTTTTTCCAAAATTTTTTTTCTATTTTTTGTATTCACCCAAATGTATTGTAAATACGTGTTTTAGATGTAAAATAATGTGAACTTAACGATAAAAATATAAAAAGTATGATTAGTTCAATACAAATGACTTTAAACGATATTTAGCGGAATTATCACCATTTTTTACCCAATTTTTTCCCAAATTTTTTTTCTATTTTTTGTATTCACCCAAATGTATTGTAAACACGTGTTTTAGATGTAAAATAATGTGAACTTAACGTTAAAAATATTAAAAGTATGATTAGTTTAATAGAAATGGCTTAAGACGATATTTAGCGGATTCATCACCTGTATTTCAAAATTTTTTTACGACCTTTTATATTCACCCAAATGTATTGTAAATACGTGTTTTAGATGTAAAATAATGTGAACTTAACGATAAAAATATAAAAAGTATGATTAGTTCAATACAAATGACTTTAAACGATATTTAGCGGAATTATCACCATTTTTTACCAAATTTTTTCCCAAATTTTTTTTCTATTTTTTGTATTCACCCAAATGTATTGTAAATACGTGTTTTAGATGTAAAATAATGTGAACTTAACGTTAAAAATATAAAAAGTATGATTAGTTTAATAGAAATGACTTAAGACGATATTTAGCGGATTCATCACCTGTATTTCAAAATTTTTTTACGACCTTTTATATTCACCCAAATGTATTGTAAAGACGTGTTTTAGATGTAAAATAATGTGAACTTAACGATAAAAATATAAAAAGTATGATTAGTTCAATACAAATGACTTTAAACGATATTTAGCGGAATTATCACCATTTTTTACCAATTTTTTTTTCTATTTTTTGTATTCACCCAAATGTATTGTAAATACGTGTTTTAGATGTAAAATAATGTGAACTTAACGATAAAAATATAAAAAGTATGATTAGTTCAATACAAATGACTTTAAACGATATTTAGCGGAATTATCACCATTTTTTACCAAATTTTTTCCCAAATTTTATTTCTATTTTCTGTATTCACCCAAATGTATTGTAAATACGTGTTTTAGATGTAAAATAATGTGAACTTAACGATAAAAATATAAAAAGTATGATTAGTTCAATACAAATGACTTTAAACGATATTTAGCGGAATTATCACCATTTTTTACCCAATTTTTTCCCAAATTTTTTTTCTATTTTTTGTATTCACCCAAATGTATTGTAAATACGTGTTTTAGATGTAAAATAATGTGAACTTAACGTTAAAAATATAAAAAGTATGATTAGTTTAATAGAAATGACTTAAGACGATATTTAGCGGATTCATCAGCTGTATTTCAAAATTTTTTTACGACCTTTTATATTCACCCAAATGTATTGTAAATACGTGTTTTAGATGTAAAATAATGTGAACTTAACGATAAAAATATAAAAAGTATGATTAGTTCAATACAAATGACTTTAAACGATATTTAGCGGAATTATCACCATTTTTTACCAAATTTTTTCCCAAATTTTATTTCTATTTTCTGTATTCACCCAAATGTATTGTAAATACGTGTTTTAGATGTAAAATAATGTGAACTTAACGATAAAAATATAAAAAGTATGATTAGTTCAATACAAATGACTTTAAACGATATTTAGCGGAATTATCACCATTTTTTACCCAATTTTTTCCCAAATTTTTTTTCTATTTTTTGTATTCACCCAAATGTATTGTAAACACGTGTTTTAGATGTAAAATAATGTGAACTTAACGTTAAAAATATAAAAAGTATGATTAGTTTAATAGAAATGACTTAAGACGATATTTAGCGGATTCATCACCTGTATTTCAAAATTTTTTTACGACCTTTTATATTCACCCAAATGTATTGTAAAGACGTGTTTTAGATGTAAAATAATGTGAACTTAACGATAAAAATATAAAAAGTATGATTAGTTCAATACAAATGACTTTAAACGATATTTAGCGGAATTATCACCATTTTTTACCAAATTTTTTCCAAAATTTTTTTTCTATTTTTTGTATTCACCCAAATGTATTGTAAATACGTGTTTTAGATGTAAAATAATGTGAACTTAACGATAAAAATATAAAAAGTATGATTAGTTCAATACAAATGACTTTAAACGATATTTAGCGGAATTATCACCATTTTTTACCAAATTTTTTTTCTATTTTTTGTATTCACCCAAATGTATTGTAAATACGTGTTTTAGATGTAAAATAATGTGAACTTAACGTTAAAAATATAAAAAGTATGATTAGTTTAATAGAAATGACTTAAGACGATATTTAGCAGATTCATCAGCTGTAATTCAAAATTTTTTTACGACCTTTTATATTCACCCAAATGTATTGTAAATACGTGTTTTAGATGTAAAATAATGTGAACTTAACGATAAAAATATAAAAAGTATGATTAGTTCAATACAAATGACTTTAAACGATATTTAGCGGAATTATCACCATTTTTTACCAAATTTTTTCCCAAATTTTATTTCTATTTTCTGTATTCACCCAAATGTATTGTAAATACGTGTTTTAGATGTAAAATAATGTGAACTTAACGATAAAAATATAAAAAGTATGATTAGTTCAATACAAATGACTTTAAACGATATTTAGCGGAATTATCACCATTTTTTACCCAATTTTTTCCCAAATTTTTTTTCTATTTTTTGTATTCACCCAAATGTATTGTAAACACGTGTTTTAGATGTAAAATAATGTGAACTTAACGTTAAAAATATAAAAAGTATGATTAGTTTAATAGAAATGACTTAAGACGATATTTAGCGGATTCATCACCTGTATTTCAAAATTTTTTTACGAACTTTTATATTCACCCAAATGTATTGTAAATACGTGTTTTAGATGTAAAATAATGTGAACTTAACGATAAAAATATAAAAAGTATGATTAGTTCAATACAAATGACTTTAAACGATATTTAGCGGAATTATCACCATTTTTTACCAAATTTTTTCCCAAATTTTTTTTCTATTTTTTGTATTCACCCAAATGTATTGTAAATACGTGTTTTAGTTGTAAAAAAATGTGAACTTAACGTTAAAAATATAAAAAGTATGATTAGTTTAATAGAAATGACTTAAGACGATATTTAGCGGATTCATCACCTGTATTTCAAAATTTTTTTACGACCTTTTATATTCACCCAAATGTATTGTAAAGACGTGTTTTAGATGTAAAATAATGTGAACTTAACGATAAAAATATAAAAAGTATGATTAGTTCAATACAAATGACTTTAAACGATATTTAGCGGAATTATCACCATTTTTTACCAAATTTTTTTTCTATTTTTTGTATTCACCCAAATGTATTGTAAATACGTGTTTTAGATGTAAAATAATGTGAACTTAACGTTAAAAATATAAAAAGTATGATTAGTTTAATAGAAATGACTTAAGTCGATATTTAGCGGATTCATCAGCTGTATTTCAAAATTTTTTTACGACCTTTTATATTCACCCAAATGTATTGTAAATACGTGTTTTAGATGTAAAATAATGTGAACTTAACGATAAAAATATAAAAAGTATGATTAGTTCAATACAAATGACTTTAAACGATATTTAGCGGAATTATCACAATTTTTTACCAAATTTTTTCCCAAATTTTATTTCTACTTTCTGTATTCACCCAAATGTATTGTAAATACGTGTTTTAGATGTAAAATAATGTGAACTTAACGATAAAAATATAAAAAGTATGATTAGTTCAATACAAATGACTTTAAACGATATTTAGCGGAATTATCACCATTTTTTACCCAATTTTTTCCCAAATTTTTTTTCTATTTTTTGTATTCACCCAAATGTATTGTAAATACGTGTTTTAGATGTAAAATAATGTGAACTTAACGTTAAAAATATAAAAAGTATGATTAGTTTAATAGAAATGACTTAAGACGATATTTAGCGGATTCATCAGCTGTATTTCAAAATTTTTTTACGACCTTTTATATTCACCCAAATGTATTGTAAATACGTGTTTTAGATGTAAAATAATGTGAACTTAACGATAAAAATATAAAAAGTATGATTAGTTCAATACAAATGACTTTAAACGATATTTAGCGGAATTATCACCATTTTTTACCAAATTTTTTCCCAAATTTTATTTCTATTTTCTGTATTCACCCAAATGTATTGTAAATACGTGTTTTAGATGTAAAATAATGTGAACTTAACGATAAAAATATAAAAAGTATGATTAGTTCAATACAAATGACTTTAAACGATATTTAGCGGAATTATCACCATTTTTTACCCAATTTTTTCCCAAATTTTTTTTCTATTTTTTGTATTCACCCAAATGTATTGTAAACACGTGTTTTAGATGTAAAATAATGTGAACTTAACGTTAAAAATATAAAAAGTATGATTAGTTTAATAGAAATGACTTAAGACGATATTTAGCGGATTCATCACCTGTATTTCAAAATTTTTTTACGAACTTTTATATTCACCCAAATGTATTGTAAATACGTGTTTTAGATGTAAAATAATGTGAACTTAACGATAAAAATATAAAAAGTATGATTAGTTCAATACAAATGACTTTAAACGATATTTAGCGGAATTATCACCATTTTTTACCAAATTTTTTCCCAAATTTTTTTTCTATTTTTTGTATTCACCCAAATGTATTGTAAATACGTGTTTTAGATGTAAAAAAATGTGAACTTAACGTTAAAAATATAAAAAGTATGATTAGTTTAATAGAAATGACTTAAGACGATATTTAGCGGATTCATCACCTGTATTTCAAAATTTTTTTACGACCTTTTATATTCACCCAAATGTATTGTAAAGACGTGTTTTAGATGTAAAATAATGTGAACTTAACGATAAAAATATAAAAAGTATGATTAGTTCAATACAAATGACTTTAAACGATATTTAGCGGAATTATCACCATTTTTTACCAAATTTTTTTTCTATTTTTTGTATTCACCCAAATGTATTGTAAATACGTGTTTTAGATGTAAAATAATGTGAACTTAACGTTAAAAATATAAAAAGTATGATTAGTTTAATAGAAATGACTTAAGTCGATATTTAGCGGATTCATCAGCTGTATTTCAAAATTTTTTTACGACCTTTTATATTCACCCAAATGTATTGTAAATACGTGTTTTAGATGTAAAATAATGTGAACTTAACGATAAAAATATAAAAAGTATGATTAGTTCAATACAAATGACTTTAAACGATATTTAGCGGAATTATCACAATTTTTTACCAAATTTTTTCCCAAATTTTATTTCTACTTTCTGTATTCACCCAAATGTATTGTAAATACGTGTTTTAGATGTAAAATAATGTGAACTTAACGATAAAAATATAAAAAGTATGATTAGTTCAATACAAATGACTTTAAACGATATTTAGCGGAATTATCACCATTTTTTACCCAATTTTTTCCCAAATTTTTTTTCTATTTTTTGTATTCACCCAAATGTATTGTAAATACGTGTTTTAGATGTAAAATAA
This sequence comes from Diuraphis noxia, assembly GCF_037042655.1. NCBI lineage: Eukaryota > Metazoa > Arthropoda > Insecta > Hemiptera > Aphididae > Diuraphis > Diuraphis noxia. The sequence goes on from NW_028301721.1 coordinate 2,125,402, forward strand.
TGTGAACTTAACGTTAAAAATATAAAAAGTATGATTAGTTTAATAGAAATGACTTAAGACGATATTTAGCGGATTCATCAGCTGTATTTCAAAATTTTTTTACGACCTTTTATATTCACCCAAATGTATTGTAAATACGTGTTTTAGATGTAAAATAATGTGAACTTAACGTTAAAAATATAAAAAGTATGATTAGTTTAATAGAAATGACTTAAGACGATATTTAGCAGATTCATCAGCTGTAATTCAAAATTTTTTTACGACCTTTTATATTCACCCAAATGTATTGTAAATACGTGTTTTAGATGTAAAATAATGTGAACTTAACGATAAAAATATAAAAAGTATGATTAGTTCAATACAAATGACTTTAAACGATATTTAGCGGAATTATCACCATTTTTTACCAAATTTTTTCCCAAATTTTATTTCTATTTTCTGTATTCACCCAAATGTATTGTAAATACGTGTTTTAGATGTAAAATAATGTGAACTTAACGATAAAAATATAAAAAGTATGATTAGTTCAATACAAATGACTTTAAATGATATTTAGCGGAATTATCACCATTTTTTACCAAATTTTTTTTCTATTTTTGTATTCACCCAAATGTATTGTAAATACGTGTTTTAGATGTAAAATAATGTGAACTTAACGTTAAAAATATAAAAAGTATGATTAGTTTAATAGAAATGACTTAAGACGATATTTAGCGGATTCATCAGCTGTATTTCAAAATTTTTTTACGACCTTTTATATTCACCCAAATGTATTGTAAATACGTGTTTTAGATGTAAAATAATGTGAACTTAACGATAAAAATATAAAAAGTATGATTAGTTCAATACAAATGACTTTAAACGATATTTAGCGGAATTATCACCATTTTTTACCAAATTTTTTCCCAAATTTTATTTCTATTTTCTGTATTCACCCAAATGTATTGTAAATACGTGTTTTAGATGTAAAATAATGTGAACTTAACGATAAAAATATAAAAAGTATGATTAGTTCAATACAAATGACTTTAAACGATATTTAGCGGAATTATCACCATTTTTTACCCAATTTTTTCCCAAATTTTTTTTCTATTTTTTGTATTCACCCAAATGTATTGTAAATACGTGTTTTAGATGTAAAATAATTTGAACTTAACGTTAAAAATATAAAAAGTATGATTAGTTTAATAGAAATGACTTAAGACGATATTTAGCGGATTCATCACCTATATTTCAAAATTTTTTTACGAACTTTTATATTCACCCAAATGTATTGTAAAGACGTGTTTTAGATGTAAAATAATGTGAACTTAACGATAAAAATATAAAAATTATGATTAGTTCAATACAAATGACTTTAAACGATATTTAGCGGAATTATCACCATTTTTTACCAAATTTTTTCCCAAATTTTTTTTCTATTTTTTGTATTCACCCAAATGTATTGTAAATACGTGTTTTAGATGTAAAATAATGTGAACTTAACGATAAAAATATAAAAAGTATGATTAGTTCAATACAAATGACTTTAAATGATATTTAGCGGAATTATCACCATTTTTTACCAAATTTTTTTTCTATTTTTGTATTCACCCAAATGTATTGTAAACACGTGTTTTAGATGTAAAATAATGTGAACTTAACGTTAAAAATATAAAAAGTATGATTAGTTTAATAGAAATGACTTAAGACGATATTTAGCGGATTCATCACCTGTATTTCAAAATTTTTTTACGACCTTTTATATTCACCCAAATGTATTGTAAAGACGTGTTTTAGATGTAAAATAATGTGAACTTAACGATAAAAATATAAAAAGTATGATTAGTTCAATACAAATGACTTTAAACGATATTTAGCGGAATTATCACCATTTTTTACCAAATTTTTTTTCTATTTTTTTTCTATTTTTTGTATTCACCCAAATGTATTGTAAATACGTGTTTTAGATGTAAAATAATGTGAACTTAACGTTAAAAATATAAAAAGTATGATTAGTTTAATAGAAATGACTTAAGACGATATTTAGCGGATTCATCACCTGTATTTCAAAATTTTTTTACGACCTTTTATATTCACCCAAATGTATTGTAAAGACGTGTTTTAGATGTAAAATAATGTGAACTTAACGATAAAAATATAAAAAGTATGATTAGTTCAATACAAATGACTTTAAACGATATTTAGCGGAATTATCACCATTTTTTACCAAATTTTTTCCCAAATTTTATTTCTATTTTCTGTATTCACCCAAATGTATTGTAAATACGTGTTTTAGATGTAAAATAATGTGAACTTAACGATAAAAATATAAAAAGTATGATTAGTTCAATACAAATGACTTTAAACGATATTTAGCGGAATTATCACCATTTTTTACCCAATTTTTTCCCAAATTTTTTTTCTATTTTTTGTATTCACCCAAATGTATTGTAAATACGTGTTTTAGATGTAAAATAATGTGAACTTAACGTTAAAAATATAAAAAGTATGATTAGTTTAATAGAAATGACTTAAGACGATATTTAGCGGATTCATCAGCTGTATTTCAAAATTTTTTTACGACCTTTTATATTCACCCAAATGTATTGTAAATACGTGTTTTAGATGTAAAATAATGTGAACTTAACGATAAAAATATAAAAAGTATGATTAGTTCAATACAAATGACTTTAAACGATATTTAGCGGAATTATCACCATTTTTTACCAAATTTTTTCCCAAATTTTATTTCTATTTTCTGTATTCACCCAAATGTATTGTAAATACGTGTTTTAGATGTAAAATAATGTGAACTTAACGATAAAAATATAAAAAGTATGATTAGTTCAATACAAATGACTTTAAACGATATTTAGCGGAATTATCACCATTTTTTACCAAATTTTTTCCCAAATTTTTTTTCTATTTTTTGTATTCACCCAAATGTATTGTAAATACGTGTTTTAGATGTAAAATAATGTGAACTTAACGATAAAAATATAAAAAGTATGATTAGTTCAATACAAATGACTTTAAATGATATTTAGCGGAATTATCACCATTTTTTACCAAATTTTTTTTCTATTTTTGTATTCACCCAAATGTATTGTAAATACGTGTTTTAGATGTAAAATAATGTGAACTTAACGTTAAAAATATAAAAAGTATGATTAGTTTAATAGAAATGACTTAAGACGATATTTAGCGGATTCATCAGCTGTATTTCAAAATTTTTTTACGACCTTTTATATTCACCCAAATGTATTGTAAATACGTGTTTTAGATGTAAAATAATGTGAACTTAACGATAAAAATATAAAAAGTATGATTAGTTCAATACAAATGACTTTAAACGATATTTAGCGGAATTATCACCATTTTTTACCAAATTTTTTCCCAAATTTTATTTCTATTTTCTGTATTCACCCAAATGTATTGTAAATACGTGTTTTAGATGTAAAATAATGTGAACTTAACGATAAAAATATAAAAAGTATGATTAGTTCAATACAAATGACTTTAAACGATATTTAGCGGAATTATCACCATTTTTTACCCAATTTTTTCCCAAATTTTTTTTCTATTTTTTGTATTCACCCAAATGTATTGTAAATACGTGTTTTAGATGTAAAATAATTTGAACTTAACGTTAAAAATATAAAAAGTATGATTAGTTTAATAGAAATGACTTAAGACGATATTTAGCGGATTCATCACCTATATTTCAAAATTTTTTTACGAACTTTTATATTCACCCAAATGTATTGTAAAGACGTGTTTTAGATGTAAAATAATGTGAACTTAACGATAAAAATATAAAAAGTATGATTAGTTCAATACAAATGACTTTAAACGATATTTAGCGGAATTATCACCATTTTTTACCAAATTTTTTCCCAAATTTTTTTTCTATTTTTTGTATTCACCCAAATGTATTGTAAATACGTGTTTTAGATGTAAAATAATGTGAACTTAACGATAAAAATATAAAAAGTATGATTAGTTCAATACAAATGACTTTAAATGATATTTAGCGGAATTATCACCATTTTTTACCAAATTTTTTTTCTATTTTTGTATTCACCCAAATGTATTGTAAATACGTGTTTTAGATGTAAAATAATGTGAACTTAACGTTAAAAATATAAAAAGTATGATTAGTTTAATAGAAATGACTTAAGACGATATTTAGCGGATTCATCAGCTGTATTTCAAAATTTTTTTACGACCTTTTATATTCACCCAAATGTATTGTAAATACGTGTTTTAGATGTAAAATAATGTGAACTTAACGATAAAAATATAAAAAGTATGATTAGTTCAATACAAATGACTTTAAACGATATTTAGCGGAATTATCACCATTTTTTACCAAATTTTTTCCCAAATTTTATTTCTATTTTCTGTATTCACCCAAATGTATTGTAAATACGTGTTTTAGATGTAAAATAATGTGAACTTAACGATAAAAATATAAAAAGTATGATTAGTTCAATACAAATGACTTTAAACGATATTTAGCGGAATTATCACCATTTTTTACCCAATTTTTTCCCAAATTTTTTTTCTATTTTTTGTATTCACCCAAATGTATTGTAAATACGTGTTTTAGATGTAAAATAATTTGAACTTAACGTTAAAAATATAAAAAGTATGATTAGTTTAATAGAAATGACTTAAGACGATATTTAGCGGATTCATCACCTATATTTCAAAATTTTTTTACGAACTTTTATATTCACCCAAATGTATTGTAAAGACGTGTTTTAGATGTAAAATAATGTGAACTTAACGATAAAAATATAAAAATTATGATTAGTTCAATACAAATGACTTTAAACGATATTTAGCGGAATTATCACCATTTTTTACCAAATTTTTTCCCAAATTTTTTTTCTATTTTTTGTATTCACCCAAATGTATTGTAAATACGTGTTTTAGATGTAAAATAATGTGAACTTAACGATAAAAATATAAAAAGTATGATTAGTTCAATACAAATGACTTTAAATGATATTTAGCGGAATTATCACCATTTTTTACCAAATTTTTTTTCTATTTTTGTATTCACCCAAATGTATTGTAAACACGTGTTTTAGATGTAAAATAATGTGAACTTAACGTTAAAAATATAAAAAGTATGATTAGTTTAATAGAAATGACTTAAGACGATATTTAGCGGATTCATCACCTGTATTTCAAAATTTTTTTACGACCTTTTATATTCACCCAAATGTATTGTAAAGACGTGTTTTAGATGTAAAATAATGTGAACTTAACGATAAAAATATAAAAAGTATGATTAGTTCAATACAAATGACTTTAAACGATATTTAGCGGAATTATCACCATTTTTTACCAAATTTTTTTTCTATTTTTTTTCTATTTTTTGTATTCACCCAAATGTATTGTAAATACGTGTTTTAGATGTAAAATAATGTGAACTTAACGTTAAAAATATAAAAAGTATGATTAGTTTAATAGAAATGACTTAAGACGATATTTAGCGGATTCATCACCTGTATTTCAAAATTTTTTTACGACCTTTTATATTCACCCAAATGTATTGTAAAGACGTGTTTTAGATGTAAAATAATGTGAACTTAACGATAAAAATATAAAAAGTATGATTAGTTCAATACAAATGACTTTAAATGATATTTAGCGGAATTATCACCATTTTTTACCAAATTTTTTTTCTATTTTTGTATTCACCCAAATGTATTGTAAACACGTGTTTTAGATGTAAAATAATGTGAACTTAACGTTAAAAATATAAAAAGTATGATTAGTTTAATAGAAATGACTTAAGACGATATTTAGCGGATTCATCACCTGTATTTCAAAATTTTTTTACGACCTTTTATATTCACCCAAATGTATTGTAAAGACGTGTTTTAGATGTAAAATAATGTGAACTTAACGATAAAAATATAAAAAGTATGATTAGTTCAATACAAATGACTTTAAACGATATTTAGCGGAATTATCACCATTTTTTACCAAATTTTTTTTCTATTTTTTTTCTATTTTTTGTATTCACCCAAATGTATTGTAAATACGTGTTTTAGATGTAAAATAATGTGAACTTAACGTTAAAAATATAAAAAGTATGATTAGTTTAATAGAAATGACTTAAGACGATATTTAGCGGATTCATCACCTGTATTTCAAAATTTTTTTACGACCTTTTATATTCACCCAAATGTATTGTAAAGACGTGTTTTAGATGTAAAATAATGTGAACTTAACGATAAAAATATAAAAAGTATGATTAGTTCAATACAAATGACTTTAAACGATATTTAGCGGAATTATCACCATTTTTTACCAAATTTTTTCCCAAATTTTATTTCTATTTTCTGTATTCACCCAAATGTATTGTAAATACGTGTTTTAGATGTAAAATAATGTGAACTTAACGATAAAAATATAAAAAGTATGATTAGTTCAATACAAATGACTTTAAACGATATTTAGCGGAATTATCACCATTTTTTACCCAATTTTTTCCCAAATTTTTTTTCTATTTTTTGTATTCACCCAAATGTATTGTAAATACGTGTTTTAGATGTAAAATAATGTGAACTTAACGTTAAAAATATAAAAAGTATGATTAGTTTAATAGAAATGACTTAAGACGATATTTAGCGGATTCATCAGCTGTATTTCAAAATTTTTTTACGACCTTTTATATTCACCCAAATGTATTGTAAATACGTGTTTTAGATGTAAAATAATGTGAACTTAACGATAAAAATATAAAAAGTATGATTAGTTCAATACAAATGACTTTAAACGATATTTAGCGGAATTATCACCATTTTTTACCAAATTTTTTCCCAAATTTTATTTCTATTTTCTGTATTCACCCAAATGTATTGTAAATACGTGTTTTAGATGTAAAATAATGTGAACTTAACGATAAAAATATAAAAAGTATGATTAGTTCAATACAAATGACTTTAAACGATATTTAGCGGAATTATCACCATTTTTTACCCAATTTTTTCCCAAATTTTTTTTCTATTTTTTGTATTCACCCAAATGTATTGTAAATACGTGTTTTAGATGTAAAATAATTTGAACTTAACGTTAAAAATATAAAAAGTATGATTAGTTTAATAGAAATGACTTAAGACGATATTTAGCGGATTCATCACCTATATTTCAAAATTTTTTTACGAACTTTTATATTCACCCAAATGTATTGTAAAGACGTGTTTTAGATGTAAAATAATGTGAACTTAACGATAAAAATATAAAAAGTATGATTAGTTCAATACAAATGACTTTAAACGATATTTAGCGGAATTATCACCATTTTTTACCAAATTTTTTCCCAAATTTTTTTTCTATTTTTTGTATTCACCCAAATGTATTGTAAATACGTGTTTTAGATGTAAAATAATGTGAACTTAACGATAAAAATATAAAAAGTATGATTAGTTCAATACAAATGACTTTAAATGATATTTAGCGGAATTATCACCATTTTTTACCAAATTTTTTTTCTATTTTTTTTCTATTTTTTGTATTCACCCAAATGTATTGTAAATACGTGTTTTAGATGTAAAATAATGTGAACTTAACGTTAAAAATATAAAAAGTATGATTAGTTTAATAGAAATGACTTAAGACGATATTTAGCGGATTCATCACCTGTATTTCAAAATTTTTTTACGACCTTTTATATTCACCCAAATGTATTGTAAAGACGTGTTTTAGATGTAAAATAATGTGAACTTAACGATAAAAATATAAAAAGTATGATTAGTTCAATACAAATGACTTTAAATGATATTTAGCGGAATTATCACCATTTTTTACCAAATTTTTTTTCTATTTTTGTATTCACCCAAATGTATTGTAAACACGTGTTTTAGATGTAAAATAATGTGAACTTAACGTTAAAAATATAAAAAGTATGATTAGTTTAATAGAAATGACTTAAGACGATATTTAGCGGATTCATCACCTGTATTTCAAAATTTTTTTACGACCTTTTATATTCACCCAAATGTATTGTAAAGACGTGTTTTAGATGTAAAATAATGTGAACTTAACGATAAAAATATAAAAAGTATGATTAGTTCAATACAAATGACTTTAAACGATATTTAGCGGAATTATCACCATTTTTTACCAAATTTTTTTTCTATTTTTTTTCTATTTTTTGTATTCACCCAAATGTATTGTAAATACGTGTTTTAGATGTAAAATAATGTGAACTTAACGTTAAAAATATAAAAAGTATGATTAGTTTAATAGAAATGACTTAAGACGATATTTAGCGGATTCATCACCTGTATTTCAAAATTTTTTTACGACCTTTTATATTCACCCAAATGTATTGTAAAGACGTGTTTTAGATGTAAAATAATGTGAACTTAACGATAAAAATATAAAAAGTATGATTAGTTCAATACAAATGACTTTAAACGATATTTAGCGGAATTATCACCATTTTTTACCAAATTTTTTCCCAAATTTTATTTCTATTTTCTGTATTCACCCAAATGTATTGTAAATACGTGTTTTAGATGTAAAATAATGTGAACTTAACGATAAAAATATAAAAAGTATGATTAGTTCAATACAAATGACTTTAAACGATATTTAGCGGAATTATCACCATTTTTTACCCAATTTTTTCCCAAATTTTTTTTCTATTTTTTGTATTCACCCAAATGTATTGTAAATACGTGTTTTAGATGTAAAATAATGTGAACTTAACGTTAAAAATATAAAAAGTATGATTAGTTTAATAGAAATGACTTAAGACGATATTTAGCGGATTCATCAGCTGTATTTCAAAATTTTTTTACGACCTTTTATATTCACCCAAATGTATTGTAAATACGTGTTTTAGATGTAAAATAATGTGAACTTAACGATAAAAATATAAAAAGTATGATTAGTTCAATACAAATGACTTTAAACGATATTTAGCGGAATTATCACCATTTTTTACCAAATTTTTTCCCAAATTTTATTTCTATTTTCTGTATTCACCCAAATGTATTGTAAATACGTGTTTTAGATGTAAAATAATGTGAACTTAACGATAAAAATATAAAAAGTATGATTAGTTCAATACAAATGACTTTAAACGATATTTAGCGGAATTATCACCATTTTTTACCCAATTTTTTCCCAAATTTTTTTTCTATTTTTTGTATTCACCCAAATGTATTGTAAATACGTGTTTTAGATGTAAAATAATTTGAACTTAACGTTAAAAATATAAAAAGTATGATTAGTTTAATAGAAATGACTTAAGACGATATTTAGCGGATTCATCACCTATATTTCAAAATTTTTTTACGAACTTTTATATTCACCCAAATGTATTGTAAAGACGTGTTTTAGATGTAAAATAATGTGAACTTAACGATAAAAATATAAAAAGTATGATTAGTTCAATACAAATGACTTTAAACGATATTTAGCGGAATTATCACCATTTTTTACCAAATTTTTTCCCAAATTTTTTTTCTATTTTTTGTATTCACCCAAATGTATTGTAAATACGTGTTTTAGATGTAAAATAATGTGAACTTAACGATAAAAATATAAAAAGTATGATTAGTTCAATACAAATGACTTTAAATGATATTTAGCGGAATTATCACCATTTTTTACCAAATTTTTTTTCTATTTTTGTATTCACCCAAATGTATTGTAAATACGTGTTTTAGATGTAAAATAATGTGAACTTAACGTTAAAAATATAAAAAGTATGATTAGTTTAATAGAAATGACTTAAGACGATATTTAGCGGATTCATCAGCTGTATTTCAAAATTTTTTTACGACCTTTTATATTCACCCAAATGTATTGTAAATACGTGTTTTAGATGTAAAATAATGTGAACTTAACGATAAAAATATAAAAAGTATGATTAGTTCAATACAAATGACTTTAAACGATATTTAGCGGAATTATCACCATTTTTTACCAAATTTTTTCCCAAATTTTATTTCTATTTTCTGTATTCACCCAAATGTATTGTAAATACGTGTTTTAGATGTAAAATAATGTGAACTTAACGATAAAAATATAAAAAGTATGATTAGTTCAATACAAATGACTTTAAACGATATTTAGCGGAATTATCACCATTTTTTACCCAATTTTTTCCCAAATTTTTTTTCTATTTTTTGTATTCACCCAAATGTATTGTAAATACGTGTTTTAGATGTAAAATAATTTGAACTTAACGTTAAAAATATAAAAAGTATGATTAGTTTAATAGAAATGACTTAAGACGATATTTAGCGGATTCATCACCTATATTTCAAAATTTTTTTACGAACTTTTATATTCACCCAAATGTATTGTAAAGACGTGTTTTAGATGTAAAATAATGTGAACTTAACGATAAAAATATAAAAATTATGATTAGTTCAATACAAATGACTTTAAACGATATTTAGCGGAATTATCACCATTTTTTACCAAATTTTTTCCCAAATTTTTTTTCTATTTTTTGTATTCACCCAAATGTATTGTAAATACGTGTTTTAGATGTAAAATAATGTGAACTTAACGATAAAAATATAAAAAGTATGATTAGTTCAATACAAATGACTTTAAATGATATTTAGCGGAATTATCACCATTTTTTACCAAATTTTTTTTCTATTTTTGTATTCACCCAAATGTATTGTAAACACGTGTTTTAGATGTAAAATAATGTGAACTTAACGTTAAAAATATAAAAAGTATGATTAGTTTAATAGAAATGACTTAAGACGATATTTAGCGGATTCATCACCTGTATTTCAAAATTTTTTTACGACCTTTTATATTCACCCAAATGTATTGTAAAGACGTGTTTTAGATGTAAAATAATGTGAACTTAACGATAAAAATATAAAAAGTATGATTAGTTCAATACAAATGACTTTAAACGATATTTAGCGGAATTATCACCATTTTTTACCAAATTTTTTTTCTATTTTTTTTCTATTTTTTGTATTCACCCAAATGTATTGTAAATACGTGTTTTAGATGTAAAATAATGTGAACTTAACGTTAAAAATATAAAAAGTATGATTAGTTTAATAGAAATGACTTAAGACGATATTTAGCGGATTCATCACCTGTATTTCAAAATTTTTTTACGACCTTTTATATTCACCCAAATGTATTGTAAAGACGTGTTTTAGATGTAAAATAATGTGAACTTAACGATAAAAATATAAAAAGTATGATTAGTTCAATACAAATGACTTTAAACGATATTTAGCGGAATTATCACCATTTTTTACCAAATTTTTTTTCTATTTTTTTTCTATTTTTTGTATTCACCCAAATGTATTGTAAATACGTGTTTTAGATGTAAAATAATGTGAACTTAACGTTAAAAATATAAAAAGTATGATTAGTTTAATAGAAATGACTTAAGACGATATTTAGCGGATTCATCACCTGTATTTCAAAATTTTTTTACGACCTTTTATATTCACCCAAATGTATTGTAAAGACGTGTTTTAGATGTAAAATAATGTGAACTTAACGATAAAAATATAAAAAGTATGATTAGTTCAATACAAATGACTTTAAACGATATTTAGCGGAATTATCACCATTTTTTACCAAATTTTTTCCCAAATTTTATTTCTATTTTCTGTATTCACCCAAATGTATTGTAAATACGTGTTTTAGATGTAAAATAAAGTGAACTTAACGATAAAAATATAAAAAGTATGATTAGTTCAATACAAATGACTTTAAACGATATTTAGCGGAATTATCACCATTTTTTACCCAATTTTTTCCCAAATTTTTTTTCTATTTTTTGTATTCACCCAAATGTATTGTAAATACGTGTTTTAGATGTAAAATAATTTGAACTTAACGTTAAAAATATAAAAAGTATGATTAGTTTAATAGAAATGACTTAAGACGATATTTAGCGGATTCATCACCTATATTTCAAAATTTTTTTACGAACTTTTATATTCACCCAAATGTATTGTAAAGACGTGTTTTAGATGTAAAATAATGTGAACTTAACGATAAAAATATAAAAAGTATGATTAGTTCAATACAAATGACTTTAAACGATATTTAGCGGAATTATCACCATTTTTTACCAAATTTTTTCCCAAATTTTTTTTCTATTTTTTGTATTCACCCAAATGTATTGTAAATACGTGTTTTAGATGTAAAATAATGTGAACTTAACGATAAAAATATAAAAAGTATGATTAGTTCAATACAAATGACTTTAAATGATATTTAGCGGAATTATCACCATTTTTTACCAAATTTTTTTTCTATTTTTTTTCTATTTTTTGTATTCACCCAAATGTATTGTAAATACGTGTTTTAGATGTAAAATAATGTGAACTTAACGTTAAAAATATAAAAAGTATGATTAGTTTAATAGAAATGACTTAAGACGATATTTAGCGGATTCATCACCTGTATTTCAAAATTTTTTTACGACCTTTTATATTCACCCAAATGTATTGTAAAGACGTGTTTTAGATGTAAAATAATGTGAACTTAACGATAAAAATATAAAAAGTATGATTAGTTCAATACAAATGACTTTAAATGATATTTAGCGGAATTATCACCATTTTTTACCAAATTTTTTTTCTATTTTTGTATTCACCCAAATGTATTGTAAACACGTGTTTTAGATGTAAAATAATGTGAACTTAACGTTAAAAATATAAAAAGTATGATTAGTTTAATAGAAATGACTTAAGACGATATTTAGCGGATTCATCACCTGTATTTCAAAATTTTTTTACGACCTTTTATATTCACCCAAATGTATTGTAAAGACGTGTTTTAGATGTAAAATAATGTGAACTTAACGATAAAAATATAAAAAGTATGATTAGTTCAATACAAATGACTTTAAACGATATTTAGCGGAATTATCACCATTTTTTACCAAATTTTTTTTCTATTTTTTTTCTATTTTTTGTATTCACCCAAATGTATTGTAAATACGTGTTTTAGATGTAAAATAATGTGAACTTAACGTTAAAAATATAAAAAGTATGATTAGTTTAATAGAAATGACTTAAGACGATATTTAGCGGATTCATCACCTGTATTTCAAAATTTTTTTACGACCTTTTATATTCACCCAAATGTATTGTAAAGACGTGTTTTAGATGTAAAATAATGTGAACTTAACGATAAAAATATAAAAAGTATGATTAGTTCAATACAAATGACTTTAAACGATATTTAGCGGAATTATCACCATTTTTTACCAAATTTTTTCCCAAATTTTATTTCTATTTTCTGTATTCACCCAAATGTATTGTAAATACGTGTTTTAGATGTAAAATAATGTGAACTTAACGATAAAAATATAAAAAGTATGATTAGTTCAATACAAATGACTTTAAACGATATTTAGCGGAATTATCACCATTTTTTACCCAATTTTTTCCCAAATTTTTTTTCTATTTTTTGTATTCACCCAAATGTATTGTAAATACGTGTTTTAGATGTAAAATAATGTGAACTTAACGTTAAAAATATAAAAAGTATGATTAGTTTAATAGAAATGACTTAAGACGATATTTAGCGGATTCATCAGCTGTATTTCAAAATTTTTTTACGACCTTTTATATTCACCCAAATGTATTGTAAATACGTGTTTTAGATGTAAAATAATGTGAACTTAACGATAAAAATATAAAAAGTATGATTAGTTCAATACAAATGACTTTAAACGATATTTAGCGGAATTATCACCATTTTTTACCAAATTTTTTCCCAAATTTTTTTTCTATTTTTTGTATTCACCCAAATGTATTGTAAATACGTGTTTTAGATGTAAAATAATGTGAACTTAACGATAAAAATATAAAAAGTATGATTAGTTCAATACAAATGACTTTAAATGATATTTAGCGGAATTATCACCATTTTTTACCAAATTTTTTTTCTATTTTTGTATTCACCCAAATGTATTGTAAATACGTGTTTTAGATGTAAAATAATGTGAACTTAACGTTAAAAATATAAAAAGTATGATTAGTTTAATAGAAATGACTTAAGACGATATTTAGCGGATTCATCAGCTGTATTTCAAAATTTTTTTACGACCTTTTATATTCACCCAAATGTATTGTAAATACGTGTTTTAGATGTAAAATAATGTGAACTTAACGATAAAAATATAAAAAGTATGATTAGTTCAATACAAATGACTTTAAACGATATTTAGCGGAATTATCACCATTTTTTACCAAATTTTTTCCCAAATTTTATTTCTATTTTCTGTATTCACCCAAATGTATTGTAAATACGTGTTTTAGATGTAAAATAATGTGAACTTAACGATAAAAATATAAAAAGTATGATTAGTTCAATACAAATGACTTTAAACGATATTTAGCGGAATTATCACCATTTTTTACCCAATTTTTTCCCAAATTTTTTTTCTATTTTTTGTATTCACCCAAATGTATTGTAAATACGTGTTTTAGATGTAAAATAATTTGAACTTAACGTTAAAAATATAAAAAGTATGATTAGTTCAATACAAATGACTTTAAACGATATTTAGCGGAATTATCACCATTTTTTACCAAATTTTTTTTCTATTTTTTTTCTATTTTTTGTATTCACCCAAATGTATTGTAAATACGTGTTTTAGATGTAAAATAATGTGAACTTAACGTTAAAAATATAAAAAGTATGATTAGTTTAATAGAAATGACTTAAGACGATATTTAGCGGATTCATCACCTGTATTTCAAAATTTTTTTACGACCTTTTATATTCACCCAAATGTATTGTAAAGACGTGTTTTAGATGTAAAATAATGTGAACTTAACGATAAAAATATAAAAAGTATGATTAGTTCAATACAAATGACTTTAAATGATATTTAGCGGAATTATCACCATTTTTTACCAAATTTTTTTTCTATTTTTGTATTCACCCAAATGTATTGTAAACACGTGTTTTAGATGTAAAATAATGTGAACTTAACGTTAAAAATATAAAAAGTATGATTAGTTTAATAGAAATGACTTAAGACGATATTTAGCGGATTCATCACCTGTATTTCAAAATTTTTTTACGACCTTTTATATTCACCCAAATGTATTGTAAAGACGTGTTTTAGATGTAAAATAATGTGAACTTAACGATAAAAATATAAAAAGTATGATTAGTTCAATACAAATGACTTTAAACGATATTTAGCGGAATTATCACCATTTTTTACCAAATTTTTTTTCTATTTTTTTTCTATTTTTTGTATTCACCCAAATGTATTGTAAATACGTGTTTTAGATGTAAAATAATGTGAACTTAACGTTAAAAATATAAAAAGTATGATTAGTTTAATAGAAATGACTTAAGACGATATTTAGCGGATTCATCACCTGTATTTCAAAATTTTTTTACGACCTTTTATATTCACCCAAATGTATTGTAAAGACGTGTTTTAGATGTAAAATAATGTGAACTTAACGATAAAAATATAAAAAGTATGATTAGTTCAATACAAATGACTTTAAACGATATTTAGCGGAATTATCACCATTTTTTACCAAATTTTTTCCCAAATTTTATTTCTATTTTCTGTATTCACCCAAATGTATTGTAAATACGTGTTTTAGATGTAAAATAATGTGAACTTAACGATAAAAATATAAAAAGTATGATTAGTTCAATACAAATGACTTTAAACGATATTTAGCGGAATTATCACCATTTTTTACCCAATTTTTTCCCAAATTTTTTTTCTATTTTTTGTATTCACCCAAATGTATTGTAAATACGTGTTTTAGATGTAAAATAATGTGAACTTAACGTTAAAAATATAAAAAGTATGATTAGTTTAATAGAAATGACTTAAGACGATATTTAGCGGATTCATCAGCTGTATTTCAAAATTTTTTTACGACCTTTTATATTCACCCAAATGTATTGTAAATACGTGTTTTAGATGTAAAATAATGTGAACTTAACGATAAAAATATAAAAAGTATGATTAGTTCAATACAAATGACTTTAAACGATATTTAGCGGAATTATCACCATTTTTTACCAAATTTTTTCCCAAATTTTTTTTCTATTTTTTGTATTCACCCAAATGTATTGTAAATACGTGTTTTAGATGTAAAATAATGTGAACTTAACGATAAAAATATAAAAAGTATGATTAGTTCAATACAAATGACTTTAAATGATATTTAGCGGAATTATCACCATTTTTTACCAAATTTTTTTTCTATTTTTGTATTCACCCAAATGTATTGTAAATACGTGTTTTAGATGTAAAATAATGTGAACTTAACGTTAAAAATATAAAAAGTATGATTAGTTTAATAGAAATGACTTAAGACGATATTTAGCGGATTCATCAGCTGTATTTCAAAATTTTTTTACGACCTTTTATATTCACCCAAATGTATTGTAAATACGTGTTTTAGATGTAAAATAATGTGAACTTAACGATAAAAATATAAAAAGTATGATTAGTTCAATACAAATGACTTTAAACGATATTTAGCGGAATTATCACCATTTTTTACCAAATTTTTTCCCAAATTTTATTTCTATTTTCTGTATTCACCCAAATGTATTGTAAATACGTGTTTTAGATGTAAAATAATGTGAACTTAACGATAAAAATATAAAAAGTATGATTAGTTCAATACAAATGACTTTAAACGATATTTAGCGGAATTATCACCATTTTTTACCCAATTTTTTCCCAAATTTTTTTTCTATTTTTTGTATTCACCCAAATGTATTGTAAATACGTGTTTTAGATGTAAAATAATTTGAACTTAACGTTAAAAATATAAAAAGTATGATTAGTTTAATAGAAATGACTTAAGACGATATTTAGCGGATTCATCACCTATATTTCAAAATTTTTTTACGAACTTTTATATTCACCCAAATGTATTGTAAAGACGTGTTTTAGATGTAAAATAATGTGAACTTAACGATAAAAATATAAAAAGTATGATTAGTTCAATACAAATGACTTTAAACGATATTTAGCGGAATTATCACCATTTTTTACCAAATTTTTTCCCAAATTTTTTTTCTATTTTTTGTATTCACCGAAATGTATTGTAAATACGTGTTTTAGATGTAAAATAATGTGAACTTAACGATAAAAATATAAAAAGTATGATTAGTTCAATACAAATGACTTTAAATGATATTTAGCGGAATTATCACCATTTTTTACCAAATTTTTTTTCTATTTTTGTATTCACCCAAATGTATTGTAAATACGTGTTTTAGATGTAAAATAATGTGAACTTAACGTTAAAAATATAAAAAGTATGATTAGTTTAATAGAAATGACTTAAGACGATATTTAGCGGATTCATCAGCTGTATTTCAAAATTTTTTTACGACCTTTTATATTCACCCAAATGTATTGTAAATACGTGTTTTAGATGTAAAATAATGTGAACTTAACGATAAAAATATAAAAAGTATGATTAGTTCAATACAAATGACTTTAAACGATATTTAGCGGAATTATCACCATTTTTTACCAAATTTTTTCCCAAATTTTATTTCTATTTTCTGTATTCACCCAAATGTATTGTAAATACGTGTTTTAGATGTAAAATAATGTGAACTTAACGATAAAAATATAAAAAGTATGATTAGTTCAATACAAATGACTTTAAACGATATTTAGCGGAATTATCACCATTTTTTACCCAATTTTTTCCCAAATTTTTTTTCTATTTTTTGTATTCACCCAAATGTATTGTAAATACGTGTTTTAGATGTAAAATAATTTGAACTTAACGTTAAAAATATAAAAAGTATGATTAGTTTAATAGAAATGACTTAAGACGATATTTAGCGGATTCATCACCTATATTTCAAAATTTTTTTACGAACTTTTATATTCACCCAAATGTATTGTAAAGACGTGTTTTAGATGTAAAATAATGTGAACTTAACGATAAAAATATAAAAATTATGATTAGTTCAATACAAATGACTTTAAACGATATTTAGCGGAATTATCACCATTTTTTACCAAATTTTTTCCCAAATTTTTTTTCTATTTTTTGTATTCACCCAAATGTATTGTAAATACGTGTTTTAGATGTAAAATAATGTGAACTTAACGATAAAAATATAAAAAGTATGATTAGTTCAATACAAATGACTTTAAATGATATTTAGCGGAATTATCACCATTTTTTACCAAATTTTTTTTCTATTTTTGTATTCACCCAAATGTATTGTAAACACGTGTTTTAGATGTAAAATAATGTGAACTTAACGTTAAAAATATAAAAAGTATGATTAGTTTAATAGAAATGACTTAAGACGATATTTAGCGGATTCATCACCTGTATTTCAAAATTTTTTTACGACCTTTTATATTCACCCAAATGTATTGTAAAGACGTGTTTTAGATGTAAAATAATGTGAACTTAACGATAAAAATATAAAAAGTATGATTAGTTCAATACAAATGACTTTAAACGATATTTAGCGGAATTATCACCATTTTTTACCAAATTTTTTTTCTATTTTTTTTCTATTTTTTGTATTCACCCAAATGTATTGTAAATACGTGTTTTAGATGTAAAATAATGTGAACTTAACGTTAAAAATATAAAAAGTATGATTAGTTTAATAGAAATGACTTAAGACGATATTTAGCGGATTCATCACCTGTATTTCAAAATTTTTTTACGACCTTTTATATTCACCCAAATGTATTGTAAAGACGTGTTTTAGATGTAAAATAATGTGAACTTAACGATAAAAATATAAAAAGTATGATTAGTTCAATACAAATGACTTTAAACGATATTTAGCGGAATTATCACCATTTTTTACCAAATTTTTTTTCTATTTTTTTTCTATTTTTTGTATTCACCCAAATGTATTGTAAATACGTGTTTTAGATGTAAAATAATGTGAACTTAACGTTAAAAATATAAAAAGTATGATTAGTTTAATAGAAATGACTTAAGACGATATTTAGCGGATTCATCACCTGTATTTCAAAATTTTTTTACGACCTTTTATATTCACCCAAATGTATTGTAAAGACGTGTTTTAGATGTAAAATAATGTGAACTTAACGATAAAAATATAAAAAGTATGATTAGTTCAATACAAATGACTTTAAACGATATTTAGCGGAATTATCACCATTTTTTACCAAATTTTTTCCCAAATTTTATTTCTATTTTCTGTATTCACCCAAATGTATTGTAAATACGTGTTTTAGATGTAAAATAAAGTGAACTTAACGATAAAAATATAAAAAGTATGATTAGTTCAATACAAATGACTTTAAACGATATTTAGCGGAATTATCACCATTTTTTACCCAATTTTTTCCCAAATTTTTTTTCTATTTTTTGTATTCACCCAAATGTATTGTAAATACGTGTTTTAGATGTAAAATAATGTGAACTTAACGTTAAAAATATAAAAAGTATGATTAGTTTAATAGAAATGACTTAAGACGATATTTAGCGGATTCATCAGCTGTATTTCAAAATTTTTTTACGACCTTTTATATTCACCCAAATGTATTGTAAATACGTGTTTTAGATGTAAAATAATGTGAACTTAACGATAAAAATATAAAAAGTATGATTAGTTCAATACAAATGACTTTAAACGATATTTAGCGGAATTATCACCATTTTTTACCAAATTTTTTCCCAAATTTTATTTCTATTTTCTGTATTCACCCAAATGTATTGTAAATACGTGTTTTAGATGTAAAATAATGTGAACTTAACGATAAAAATATAAAAAGTATGATTAGTTCAATACAAATGACTTTAAACGATATTTAGCGGAATTATCACCATTTTTTACCCAATTTTTTCCCAAATTTTTTTTCTATTTTTTGTATTCACCCAAATGTATTGTAAATACGTGTTTTAGATGTAAAATAATTTGAACTTAACGTTAAAAATATAAAAAGTATGATTAGTTTAATAGAAATGACTTAAGACGATATTTAGCGGATTCATCACCTATATTTCAAAATTTTTTTACGAACTTTTATATTCACCCAAATGTATTGTAAAGACGTGTTTTAGATGTAAAATAATGTGAACTTAACGATAAAAATATAAAAAGTATGATTAGTTCAATACAAATGACTTTAAACGATATTTAGCGGAATTATCACCATTTTTTACCAAATTTTTTCCCAAATTTTTTTTCTATTTTTTGTATTCACCCAAATGTATTGTAAATACGTGTTTTAGATGTAAAATAATGTGAACTTAACGATAAAAATATAAAAAGTATGATTAGTTCAATACAAATGACTTTAAATGATATTTAGCGGAATTATCACCATTTTTTACCAAATTTTTTTTCTATTTTTGTATTCACCCAAATGTATTGTAAATACGTGTTTTAGATGTAAAATAATGTGAACTTAACGTTAAAAATATAAAAAGTATGATTAGTTTAATAGAAATGACTTAAGACGATATTTAGCGGATTCATCAGCTGTATTTCAAAATTTTTTTACGACCTTTTATATTCACCCAAATGTATTGTAAATACGTGTTTTAGATGTAAAATAATGTGAACTTAACGATAAAAATATAAAAAGTATGATTAGTTCAATACAAATGACTTTAAACGATATTTAGCGGAATTATCACCATTTTTTACCAAATTTTTTCCCAAATTTTATTTCTATTTTCTGTATTCACCCAAATGTATTGTAAATACGTGTTTTAGATGTAAAATAATGTGAACTTAACGATAAAAATATAAAAAGTATGATTAGTTCAATACAAATGACTTTAAACGATATTTAGCGGAATTATCACCATTTTTTACCCAATTTTTTCCCAAATTTTTTTTCTATTTTTTGTATTCACCCAAATGTATTGTAAATACGTGTTTTAGATGTAAAATAATTTGAACTTAACGTTAAAAATATAAAAAGTATGATTAGTTTAATAGAAATGACTTAAGACGATATTTAGCGGATTCATCACCTATATTTCAAAATTTTTTTACGAACTTTTATATTCACCCAAATGTATTGTAAAGACGTGTTTTAGATGTAAAATAATGTGAACTTAACGATAAAAATATAAAAAGTATGATTAGTTCAATACAAATGACTTTAAACGATATTTAGCGGAATTATCACCATTTTTTACCAAATTTTTTCCCAAATTTTTTTTCTATTTTTTGTATTCACCCAAATGTATTGTAAATACGTGTTTTAGATGTAAAATAATGTGAACTTAACGATAAAAATATAAAAAGTATGATTAGTTCAATACAAATGACTTTAAATGATATTTAGCGGAATTATCACCATTTTTTACCAAATTTTTTTTCTATTTTTGTATTCACCCAAATGTATTGTAAATACGTGTTTTAGATGTAAAATAATGTGAACTTAACGTTAAAAATATAAAAAGTATGATTAGTTTAATAGAAATGACTTAAGACGATATTTAGCGGATTCATCAGCTGTATTTCAAAATTTTTTTACGACCTTTTATATTCACCCAAATGTATTGTAAATACGTGTTTTAGATGTAAAATAATGTGAACTTAACGATAAAAATATAAAAAGTATGATTAGTTCAATACAAATGACTTTAAACGATATTTAGCGGAATTATCACCATTTTTTACCAAATTTTTTCCCAAATTTTATTTCTATTTTCTGTATTCACCCAAATGTATTGTAAATACGTGTTTTAGATGTAAAATAATGTGAACTTAACGATAAAAATATAAAAAGTATGATTAGTTCAATACAAATGACTTTAAACGATATTTAGCGGAATTATCACCATTTTTTACCCAATTTTTTCCCAAATTTTTTTTCTATTTTTTGTATTCACCCAAATGTATTGTAAATACGTGTTTTAGATGTAAAATAATTTGAACTTAACGTTAAAAATATAAAAAGTATGATTAGTTTAATAGAAATGACTTAAGACGATATTTAGCGGATTCATCACCTATATTTCAAAATTTTTTTACGAACTTTTATATTCACCCAAATGTATTGTAAAGACGTGTTTTAGATGTAAAATAATGTGAACTTAACGATAAAAATATAAAAATTATGATTAGTTCAATACAAATGACTTTAAACGATATTTAGCGGAATTATCACCATTTTTTACCAAATTTTTTCCCAAATTTTTTTTCTATTTTTTGTATTCACCCAAATGTATTGTAAATACGTGTTTTAGATGTAAAATAATGTGAACTTAACGATAAAAATATAAAAAGTATGATTAGTTCAATACAAATGACTTTAAATGATATTTAGCGGAATTATCACCATTTTTTACCAAATTTTTTTTCTATTTTTGTATTCACCCAAATGTATTGTAAACACGTGTTTTAGATGTAAAATAATGTGAACTTAACGTTAAAAATATAAAAAGTATGATTAGTTTAATAGAAATGACTTAAGACGATATTTAGCGGATTCATCACCTGTATTTCAAAATTTTTTTACGACCTTTTATATTCACCCAAATGTATTGTAAAGACGTGTTTTAGATGTAAAATAATGTGAACTTAACGATAAAAATATAAAAAGTATGATTAGTTCAATACAAATGACTTTAAACGATATTTAGCGGAATTATCACCATTTTTTACCAAATTTTTTTTCTATTTTTTTTCTATTTTTTGTATTCACCCAAATGTATTGTAAATACGTGTTTTAGATGTAAAATAATGTGAACTTAACGTTAAAAATATAAAAAGTATGATTAGTTTAATAGAAATGACTTAAGACGATATTTAGCGGATTCATCACCTGTATTTCAAAATTTTTTTACGACCTTTTATATTCACCCAAATGTATTGTAAAGACGTGTTTTAGATGTAAAATAATGTGAACTTAACGATAAAAATATAAAAAGTATGATTAGTTCAATACAAATGACTTTAAACGATATTTAGCGGAATTATCACCATTTTTTACCAAATTTTTTTTCTATTTTTTTTCTATTTTTTGTATTCACCCAAATGTATTGTAAATACGTGTTTTAGATGTAAAATAATGTGAACTTAACGTTAAAAATATAAAAAGTATGATTAGTTTAATAGAAATGACTTAAGACGATATTTAGCGGATTCATCACCTGTATTTCAAAATTTTTTTACGACCTTTTATATTCACCCAAATGTATTGTAAAGACGTGTTTTAGATGTAAAATAATGTGAACTTAACGATAAAAATATAAAAAGTATGATTAGTTCAATACAAATGACTTTAAACGATATTTAGCGGAATTATCACCATTTTTTACCAAATTTTTTCCCAAATTTTATTTCTATTTTCTGTATTCACCCAAATGTATTGTAAATACGTGTTTTAGATGTAAAATAAAGTGAACTTAACGATAAAAATATAAAAAGTATGATTAGTTCAATACAAATGACTTTAAACGATATTTAGCGGAATTATCACCATTTTTTACCCAATTTTTTCCCAAATTTTTTTTCTATTTTTTGTATTCACCCAAATGTATTGTAAATACGTGTTTTAGATGTAAAATAATGTGAACTTAACGTTAAAAATATAAAAAGTATGATTAGTTTAATAGAAATGACTTAAGACGATATTTAGCGGATTCATCAGCTGTATTTCAAAATTTTTTTACGACCTTTTATATTCACCCAAATGTATTGTAAATACGTGTTTTAGATGTAAAATAATGTGAACTTAACGATAAAAATATAAAAAGTATGATTAGTTCAATACAAATGACTTTAAACGATATTTAGCGGAATTATCACCATTTTTTACCAAATTTTTTCCCAAATTTTATTTCTATTTTCTGTATTCACCCAAATGTATTGTAAATACGTGTTTTAGATGTAAAATAATGTGAACTTAACGATAAAAATATAAAAAGTATGATTAGTTCAATACAAATGACTTTAAACGATATTTAGCGGAATTATCACCATTTTTTACCCAATTTTTTCCCAAATTTTTTTTCTATTTTTTGTATTCACCCAAATGTATTGTAAATACGTGTTTTAGATGTAAAATAATTTGAACTTAACGTTAAAAATATAAAAAGTATGATTAGTTTAATAGAAATGACTTAAGACGATATTTAGCGGATTCATCACCTATATTTCAAAATTTTTTTACGAACTTTTATATTCACCCAAATGTATTGTAAAGACGTGTTTTAGATGTAAAATAATGTGAACTTAACGATAAAAATATAAAAAGTATGATTAGTTCAATACAAATGACTTTAAACGATATTTAGCGGAATTATCACCATTTTTTACCAAATTTTTTCCCAAATTTTTTTTCTATTTTTTGTATTCACCCAAATGTATTGTAAATACGTGTTTTAGATGTAAAATAATGTGAACTTAACGATAAAAATATAAAAAGTATGATTAGTTCAATACAAATGACTTTAAATGATATTTAGCGGAATTATCACCATTTTTTACCAAATTTTTTTTCTATTTTTGTATTCACCCAAATGTATTGTAAATACGTGTTTTAGATGTAAAATAATGTGAACTTAACGTTAAAAATATAAAAAGTATGATTAGTTTAATAGAAATGACTTAAGACGATATTTAGCGGATTCATCAGCTGTATTTCAAAATTTTTTTACGACCTTTTATATTCACCCAAATGTATTGTAAATACGTGTTTTAGATGTAAAATAATGTGAACTTAACGATAAAAATATAAAAAGTATGATTAGTTCAATACAAATGACTTTAAACGATATTTAGCGGAATTATCACCATTTTTTACCAAATTTTTTCCCAAATTTTATTTCTATTTTCTGTATTCACCCAAATGTATTGTAAATACGTGTTTTAGATGTAAAATAATGTGAACTTAACGATAAAAATATAAAAAGTATGATTAGTTCAATACAAATGACTTTAAACGATATTTAGCGGAATTATCACCATTTTTTACCCAATTTTTTCCCAAATTTTTTTTCTATTTTTTGTATTCACCCAAATGTATTGTAAATACGTGTTTTAGATGTAAAATAATTTGAACTTAACGTTAAAAATATAAAAAGTATGATTAGTTTAATAGAAATGACTTAAGACGATATTTAGCGGATTCATCACCTATATTTCAAAATTTTTTTACGAACTTTTATATTCACCCAAATGTATTGTAAAGACGTGTTTTAGATGTAAAATAATGTGAACTTAACGATAAAAATATAAAAATTATGATTAGTTCAATACAAATGACTTTAAACGATATTTAGCGGAATTATCACCATTTTTTACCAAATTTTTTCCCAAATTTTTTTTCTATTTTTTGTATTCACCCAAATGTATTGTAAATACGTGTTTTAGATGTAAAATAATGTGAACTTAACGATAAAAATATAAAAAGTATGATTAGTTTAATACAAATGACTTTAAATGATATTTAGCGGAATTATCACCATTTTTTACCAAATTTTTTTTCTATTTTTGTATTCACCCAAATGTATTGTAAACACGTGTTTTAGATGTAAAATAATGTGAACTTAACGTTAAAAATATAAAAAGTATGATTAGTTTAATAGAAATGACTTAAGACGATATTTAGCGGATTCATCACCTGTATTTCAAAATTTTTTTACGACCTTTTATATTCACCCAAATGTATTGTAAAGACGTGTTTTAGATGTAAAATAATGTGAACTTAACGATAAAAATATAAAAAGTATGATTAGTTCAATACAAATGACTTTAAACGATATTTAGCGGAATTATCACCATTTTTTACCAAATTTTTTTTCTATTTTTTTTCTATTTTTTGTATTCACCCAAATGTATTGTAAATACGTGTTTTAGATGTAAAATAATGTGAACTTAACGTTAAAAATATAAAAAGTATGATTAGTTTAATAGAAATGACTTAAGACGATATTTAGCGGATTCATCACCTGTATTTCAAAATTTTTTTACGACCTTTTATATTCACCCAAATGTATTGTAAAGACGTGTTTTAGATGTAAAATAATGTGAACTTAACGATAAAAATATAAAAAGTATGATTAGTTCAATACAAATGACTTTAAACGATATTTAGCGGAATTATCACCATTTTTTACCAAATTTTTTCCCAAATTTTATTTCTATTTTCTGTATTCACCCAAATGTATTGTAAATACGTGTTTTAGATGTAAAATAATGTGAACTTAACGATAAAAATATAAAAAGTATGATTAGTTCAATACAAATGACTTTAAACGATATTTAGCGGAATTATCACCATTTTTTACCCAATTTTTCCCAAATTTTTTTTCTATTTTTTGTATTCACCCAAATGTATTGTAAATACGTGTTTTAGATGTAAAATAATGTGAACTTAACGTTAAAAATATAAAAAGTATGATTAGTTTAATAGAAATGACTTAAGACGATATTTAGCGGATTCATCAGCTGTATTTCAAAATTTTTTTACGACCTTTTATATTCACCCAAATGTATTGTAAATACGTGTTTTAGATGTAAAATAATGTGAACTTAACGATAAAAATATAAAAAGTATGATTAGTTCAATACAAATGACTTTAAACGATATTTAGCGGAATTATCACCATTTTTTACCAAATTTTTTCCCAAATTTTATTTCTATTTTCTGTATTCACCCAAATGTATTGTAAATACGTGTTTTAGATGTAAAATAATGTGAACTTAACGATAAAAATATAAAAAGTATGATTACTTCAATACAAATGACTTTAAACGATATTTAGCGGAATTATCACCATTTTTTACCCAATTTTTTCCCAAATTTTTTTTCTATTTTTTGTATTCACCCAAATGTATTGTAAACACGTGTTTTAGATGTAAAATAATGTGAACTTAACGTTAAAAATATAAAAAGTATGATTAGTTTAATAGAAATGACTTAAGACGATATTTAGCGGATTCATCACCTGTATTTCAAAATTTTTTTACGAACTTTTATATTCACCCAAATGTATTGTAAATACGTGTTTTAGATGTAAAATAATGTGAACTTAACGATAAAAATATAAAAAGTATGATTAGTTCAATACAAATGACTTTAAACGATATTTAGCGGAATTATCACCATTTTTTACCAAATTTTTTCCCAAATTTTTTTTCTATTTTTTGTATTCACCCAAATGTATTGTAAATACGTGTTTTAGATGTAAAAAAATGTGAACTTAACGTTAAAAATATAAAAAGTATGATTAGTTTAATAGAAATGACTTAAGACGATATTTAGCGGATTCATCACCTGTATTTCAAAATTTTTTTACGACCTTTTATATTCACCCAAATGTATTGTAAAGACGTGTTTTAGATGTAAAATAATGTGAACTTAACGATAAAAATATAAAAAGTATGATTAGTTCAATACAAATGACTTTAAACGATATTTAGCGGAATTATCACCATTTTTTACCAAATTTTTTTTCTATTTTTTGTATTCACCCAAATGTATTGTAAATACGTGTTTTAGATGTAAAATAATGTGAACTTAACGTTAAAAATATAAAAAGTATGATTAGTTTAATAGAAATGACTTAAGTCGATATTTAGCGGATTCATCAGCTGTATTTCAAAATTTTTTTACGACCTTTTATATTCACCCAAATGTATTGTAAATACGTGTTTTAGATGTAAAATAATGTGAACTTAACGATAAAAATATAAAAAGTATGATTAGTTCAATACAAATGACTTTAAACGATATTTAGCGGAATTATCACAATTTTTTACCAAATTTTTTCCCAAATTTTATTTCTACTTTCTGTATTCACCCAAATGTATTGTAAATACGTGTTTTAGATGTAAAATAATGTGAACTTAACGATAAAAATATAAAAAGTATGATTAGTTCAATACAAATGACTTTAAACGATATTTAGCGGAATTATCACCATTTTTTACCCAATTTTTTCCCAAATTTTTTTTCTATTTTTTGTATTCACCCAAATGTATTGTAAATACGTGTTTTAGATGTAAAATAATGTGAACTTAACGTTAAAAATATAAAAAGTATGATTAGTTTAATAGAAATGACTTAAGACGATATTTAGCGGATTCATCAGCTGTATTTCAAAATTTTTTTACGACCTTTTATATTCACCCAAATGTATTGTAAATACGTGTTTTAGATGTAAAATAATGTGAACTTAACGATAAAAATATAAAAAGTATGATTAGTTCAATACAAATGACTTTAAACGATATTTAGCGGAATTATCACCATTTTTTACCAAATTTTTTCCCAAATTTTATTTCTATTTTCTGTATTCACCCAAATGTATTGTAAATACGTGTTTTAGATGTAAAATAATGTGAACTTAACGATAAAAATATAAAAAGTATGATTAGTTCAATACAAATGACTTTAAACGATATTTAGCGGAATTATCACCATTTTTTACCCAATTTTTTCCCAAATTTTTTTTCTATTTTTTGTATTCACCCAAATGTATTGTAAACACGTGTTTTAGATGTAAAATAATGTGAACTTAACGTTAAAAATATAAAAAGTATGATTAGTTTAATAGAAATGACTTAAGACGATATTTAGCGGATTCATCACCTGTATTTCAAAATTTTTTTACGAACTTTTATATTCACCCAAATGTATTGTAAATACGTGTTTTAGATGTAAAATAATGTGAACTTAACGATAAAAATATAAAAAGTATGATTAGTTCAATACAAATGACTTTAAACGATATTTAGCGGAATTATCACCATTTTTTACCAAATTTTTTTTCTATTTTTTGTATTCACCCAAATGTATTGTAAATACGTGTTTTAGATGTAAAATAATGTGAACTTAACGTTAAAAATATAAAAAGTATGATTAGTTTAATAGAAATGACTTAAGTCGATATTTAGCGGATTCATCAGCTGTATTTCAAAATTTTTTTACGACCTTTTATATTCACCCAAATGTATTGTGAATACGTGTTTTAGATGTAAAATAATGTGAACTTAACGATAAAAATATAAAAAGTATGATTAGTTCAATACAAATGACTTTAAACGATATTTAGCGGAATTATCACAATTTTTTACCAAATTTTTTCCCAAATTTTATTTCTACTTTCTGTATTCACCCAAATGTATTGTAAATACGTGTTTTAGATGTAAAATAATGTGAACTTAACGATAAAAATATAAAAAGTATGATTAGTTCAATACAAATGACTTTAAACGATATTTAGCGGAATTATCACCATTTTTTACCCAATTTTTTCCCAAATTTTTTTTCTATTTTTTGTATTCACCCAAATGTATTGTAAATACGTGTTTTAGATGTAAAATAATGTGAACTTAACGTTAAAAATATAAAAAGTATGATTAGTTTAATAGAAATGACTTAAGACGATATTTAGCGGATTCATCAGCTGTATTTCAAAATTTTTTTACGACCTTTTATATTCACCCAAATGTATTGTAAATACGTGTTTTAGATGTAAAATAATGTGAACTTAACGTTAAAAATATAAAAAGTATGATTAGTTTAATAGAAATGACTTAAGACGATATTTAGCAGATTCATCAGCTGTAATTCAAAATTTTTTTACGACCTTTTATATTCACCCAAATGTATTGTAAATACGTGTTTTAGATGTAAAATAATGTGAACTTAACGATAAAAATATAAAAAGTATGATTAGTTCAATACAAATGACTTTAAACGATATTTAGCGGAATTATCACCATTTTTTACCAAATTTTTTCCCAAATTTTATTTCTATTTTCTGTATTCACCCAAATGTATTGTAAATACGTGTTTTAGATGTAAAATAATGTGAACTTAACGATAAAAATATAAAAAGTATGATTAGTTCAATACAAATGACTTTAAACGATATTTAGCGGAATTATCACCATTTTTTACCCAATTTTTTCCCAAATTTTTTTTCTATTTTTTGTATTCACCCAAATGTATTGTAAATACGTGTTTTAGATGTAAAATAATTTGAACTTAACGTTAAAAATATAAAAAGTATGATTAGTTTAATAGAAATGACTTAAGACGATATTTAGCGGATACATCACCTATATTTCAAAATTTTTTTACGAACTTTTATATTCACCCAAATGTATTGTAAAGACGTGTTTTAGATGTAAAATAATGTGAACTTAACGATAAAAATATAAAAATTATGATTAGTTCAATACAAATGACTTTAAACGATATTTAGCGGAATTATCACCATTTTTTACCAAATTTTTTCCCAAATTTTTTTTCTATTTTTTGTATTCACCCAAATGTATTGTAAATACGTGTTTTAGATGTAAAATAATGTGAACTTAACGATAAAAATATAAAAAGTATGATTAGTTCAATACAAATGACTTTAAATGATATTTAGCGGAATTATCACCATTTTTTACCAAATTTTTTTTCTATTTTTGTATTCACCCAAATGTATTGTAAATACGTGTTTTAGATGTAAAATAATGTGAACTTAACGTTAAAAATATAAAAAGTATGATTAGTTTAATAGAAATGACTTAAGACGATATTTAGCGGATTCATCAGCTGTATTTCAAAATTTTTTTACGACCTTTTATATTCACCCAAATGTATTGTAAATACGTGTTTTAGATGTAAAATAATGTGAACTTAACGATAAAAATATAAAAAGTATGATTAGTTCAATACAAATGACTTTAAACGATATTTAGCGGAATTATCACCATTTTTTACCAAATTTTTTCCCAAATTTTATTTCTATTTTCTGTATTCACCCAAATGTATTGTAAATACGTGTTTTAGATGTAAAATAATGTGAACTTAACGATAAAAATATAAAAAGTATGATTAGTTCAATACAAATGACTTTAAACGATATTTAGCGGAATTATCACCATTTTTTACCCAATTTTTTCCCAAATTTTTTTTCTATTTTTTGTATTCACCCAAATGTATTGTAAATACGTGTTTTAGATGTAAAATAATTTGAACTTAACGTTAAAAATATAAAAAGTATGATTAGTTTAATAGAAATGACTTAAGACGATATTTAGCGGATTCATCACCTATATTTCAAAATTTTTTTACGAACTTTTATATTCACCCAAATGTATTGTAAAGACGTGTTTTAGATGTAAAATAATGTGAACTTAACGATAAAAATATAAAAAGTATGATTAGTTCAATACAAATGACTTTAAACGATATTTAGCGGAATTATCACCATTTTTTACCAAATTTTTTCCCAAATTTTTTTTCTATTTTTTGTATTCACCCAAATGTATTGTAAATACGTGTTTTAGATGTAAAATAATGTGAACTTAACGATAAAAATATAAAAAGTATGATTAGTTCAATACAAATGACTTTAAATGATATTTAGCGGAATTATCACCATTTTTTACCAAATTTTTTTTCTATTTTTGTATTCACCCAAATGTATTGTAAACACGTGTTTTAGATGTAAAATAATGTGAACTTAACGTTAAAAATATAAAAAGTATGATTAGTTTAATAGAAATGACTTAAGACGATATTTAGCGGATTCATCACCTGTATTTCAAAATTTTTTTACGACCTTTTATATTCACCCAAATGTATTGTAAAGACGTGTTTTAGATGTAAAATAATGTGAACTTAACGATAAAAATATAAAAAGTATGATTAGTTCAATACAAATGACTTTAAACGATATTTAGCGGAATTATCACCATTTTTTACCAAATTTTTTTTCTATTTTTTTTCTATTTTTTGTATTCACCCAAATGTATTGTAAATACGCGTTTTAGATGTAAAATAATGTGAACTTAACGTTAAAAATATAAAAAGTATGATTAGTTTAATAGAAATGACTTAAGACGATATTTAGCGGATTCATCACCTGTATTTCAAAATTTTTTTACGACCTTTTATATTCACCCAAATGTATTGTAAAGACGTGTTTTAGATGTAAAATAATGTGAACTTAACGATAAAAATATAAAAAGTATGATTAGTTCAATACAAATGACTTTAAACGATATTTAGCGGAATTATCACCATTTTTTACCAAATTTTTTCCCAAATTTTATTTTTTTTTTCTGTATTCACCCAAATGTATTGTAAATACGTGTTTTAGATGTAAAATAATGTGAACTTAACGATAAAAATATAAAAAGTATGATTAGTTCAATACAAATTACTTTAAACGATATTTAGCGGAATTATCACCATTTTTAACCAATTTTTTTTTCTATTTTTTGTATTCACCCAAATGTATTGTAAATACGTGTTTTAGATGTAAAATAATGTGAACTTAACGTTAAAAATATAAAAAGTATGATTAGTTTAATAGAAATGACTTAAGACGATATTTAGCAGATTCATCAGCTGTATTTCAAAATTTTTTTACGACCTTTTATATTCACCCAAATGTATTGTAAATACGTGTTTTAGATGTAAAATAATGTGAACTTAACGATAAAAATATAAAAAGTATGATTAGTTCAATACAAATGACTTTAAACGATATTTAGCGGAATTATCACCATTTTTTACCAAATTTTTTCCCAAATTTTATTTCTATTTTCTGTATTCACCCAAATGTATTGTAAATACGTGTTTTAGATGTAAAATAATGTGAACTTAACGATAAAAATATAAAAAGTATGATTAGTTCAATACAAATGACTTTAAACGATATTTAGCGGAATTATCACCATTTTTTACCCAATTTTTTCCCAAATTTTTTTTCTATTTTTTGTATTCACCCAAATGTATTGTAAATACGTGTTTTAGATGTAAAATAATGTGAACTTAACGTTAAAAATATAAAAAGTATGATTAGTTTAATAGAAATGACTTAAGACGATATTTAGCGGATTCATCAGCTGTATTTCAAAATTTTTTTACGACCTTTTATATTCACCCAAATGTATTGTAAATACGTGTTTTAGATGTAAAATAATGTGAACTTAACGTTAAAAATATAAAAAGTATGATTAGTTTAATAGAAATGACTTAAGACGATATTTAGCAGATTCATCAGCTGTAATTCAAAATTTTTTTACGACCTTTTATATTCACCCAAATGTATTGTAAATACGTGTTTTAGATGTAAAATAATGTGAACTTAACGATAAAAATATAAAAAGTATGATTAGTTCAATACAAATGACTTTAAACGATATTTAGCGGAATTATCACCATTTTTTACCAAATTTTTTCCCAAATTTTATTTCTATTTTCTGTATTCACCCAAATGTATTGTAAATACGTGTTTTAGATGTAAAATAATGTGAACTTAACGATAAAAATATAAAAAGTATGATTAGTTCAATACAAATGACTTTAAACGATATTTAGCGGAATTATCACCATTTTTTACCCAATTTTTTCCCAAATTTTTTTTCTATTTTTTGTATTCACCCAAATGTATTGTAAATACGTGTTTTAGATGTAAAATAATTTGAACTTAACGTTAAAAATATAAAAAGTATGATTAGTTTAATAGAAATGACTTAAGACGATATTTAGCGGATTCATCACCTATATTTCAAAATTTTTTTACGAACTTTTATATTCACCCAAATGTATTGTAAAGACGTGTTTTAGATGTAAAATAATGTGAACTTAACGATAAAAATATAAAAAGTATGATTAGTTCAATACAAATGACTTTAAACGATATTTAGCGGAATTATCACCATTTTTTACCAAATTTTTTCCCAAATTTTTTTTCTATTTTTTGTATTCACCCAAATGTATTGTAAATACGTGTTTTAGATGTAAAATAATGTGAACTTAACGATAAAAATATAAAAAGTATGATTAGTTCAATACAAATGACTTTAAATGATATTTAGCGGAATTATCACCATTTTTTACCAAATTTTTTTTCTATTTTTGTATTCACCCAAATGTATTGTAAATACGTGTTTTAGATGTAAAATAATGTGAACTTAACGTTAAAAATATAAAAAGTATGATTAGTTTAATAGAAATGACTTAAGACGATATTTAGCGGATTCATCAGCTGTATTTCAAAATTTTTTTACGACCTTTTATATTCACCCAAATGTATTGTAAATACGTGTTTTAGATGTAAAATAATGTGAACTTAACGATAAAAATATAAAAAGTATGATTAGTTCAATACAAATGACTTTAAACGATATTTAGCGGAATTATCACCATTTTTTACCAAATTTTTTCCCAAATTTTATTTCTATTTTCTGTATTCACCCAAATGTATTGTAAATACGTGTTTTAGATGTAAAATAATGTGAACTTAACGATAAAAATATAAAAAGTATGATTAGTTCAATACAAATGACTTTAAACGATATTTAGCGGAATTATCACCATTTTTTACCCAATTTTTTCCCAAATTTTTTTTCTATTTTTTGTATTCACCCAAATGTATTGTAAATACGTGTTTTAGATGTAAAATAATGTGAACTTAACGTTAAAAATATAAAAAGTATGATTAGTTTAATAGAAATGACTTAAGACGATATTTAGCGGATTCATCAGCTGTATTTCAAAATTTTTTTACGACCTTTTATATTCACCCAAATGTATTGTAAATACGTGTTTTAGATGTAAAATAATGTGAACTTAACGATAAAAATATAAAAAGTATGATTAGTTCAATACAAATGACTTTAAACGATATTTAGCGGAATTATCACCATTTTTTACCAAATTTTTTCCCAAATTTTATTTCTATTTTCTGTATTCACCCAAATGTATTGTAAATACGTGTTTTAGATGTAAAATAATGTGAACTTAACGATAAAAATATAAAAAGTATGATTAGTTCAATACAAATGACTTTAAACGATATTTAGCGGAATTATCACCATTTTTTACCCAATTTTTTCCCAAATTTTTTTTCTATTTTTTGTATTCACCCAAATGTATTGTAAACACGTGTTTTAGATGTAAAATAATGTGAACTTAACGTTAAAAATATAAAAAGTATGATTAGTTTAATAGAAATGACTTAAGACGATATTTAGCGGATTCATCACCTGTATTTCAAAATTTTTTTACGAACTTTTATATTCACCCAAATGTATTGTAAATACGTGTTTTAGATGTAAAATAATGTGAACTTAACGATAAAAATATAAAAAGTATGATTAGTTCAATACAAATGACTTTAAACGATATTTAGCGGAATTATCACCATTTTTTACCAAATTTTTTTTCTATTTTTTGTATTCACCCAAATGTATTGTAAATACGTGTTTTAGATGTAAAATAATGTGAACTTAACGTTAAAAATATAAAAAGTATGATTAGTTTAATAGAAATGACTTAAGTCGATATTTAGCGGATTCATCAGCTGTATTTCAAAATTTTTTTACGACCTTTTATATTCACCCAAATGTATTGTGAATACGTGTTTTAGATGTAAAATAATGTGAACTTAACGATAAAAATATAAAAAGTATGATTAGTTCAATACAAATGACTTTAAACGATATTTAGCGGAATTATCACAATTTTTTACCAAATTTTTTCCCAAATTTTATTTCTACTTTCTGTATTCACCCAAATGTATTGTAAATACGTGTTTTAGATGTAAAATAATGTGAACTTAACGATAAAAATATAAAAAGTATGATTAGTTCAATACAAATGACTTTAAACGATATTTAGCGGAATTATCACCATTTTTTACCAAATTTTTTTTCTATTTTTGTATTCACCCAAATGTATTGTAAATACGTGTTTTAGATGTAAAATAATGTGAACTTAACGTTAAAAATATAAAAAGTATGATTAGTTTAATAGAAATGACTTAAGACGATATTTAGCGGATTCATCAGCTGTATTTCAAAATTTTTTTACGACCTTTTATATTCACCCAAATGTATTGTAAATACGTGTTTTAGATGTAAAATAATGTGAACTTAACGTTAAAAATATAAAAAGTATGATTAGTTTAATAGAAATGACTTAAGACGATATTTAGCAGATTCATCAGCTGTAATTCAAAATTTTTTTACGACCTTTTATATTCACCCAAATGTATTGTAAATACGTGTTTTAGATGTAAAATAATGTGAACTTAACGATAAAAATATAAAAAGTATGATTAGTTCAATACAAATGACTTTAAACGATATTTAGCGGAATTATCACCATTTTTTACCAAATTTTTTCCCAAATTTTATTTCTATTTTCTGTATTCACCCAAATGTATTGTAAATACGTGTTTTAGATGTAAAATAATGTGAACTTAACGATAAAAATATAAAAAGTATGATTAGTTCAATACAAATGACTTTAAACGATATTTAGCGGAATTATCACCATTTTTTACCCAATTTTTTCCCAAATTTTTTTTCTATTTTTTGTATTCACCCAAATGTATTGTAAATACGTGTTTTAGATGTAAAATAATTTGAACTTAACGTTAAAAATATAAAAAGTATGATTAGTTTAATAGAAATGACTTAAGACGATATTTAGCGGATACATCACCTATATTTCAAAATTTTTTTACGAACTTTTATATTCACCCAAATGTATTGTAAAGACGTGTTTTAGATGTAAAATAATGTGAACTTAACGATAAAAATATAAAAATTATGATTAGTTCAATACAAATGACTTTAAACGATATTTAGCGGAATTATCACCATTTTTTACCAAATTTTTTCCCAAATTTTTTTTCTATTTTTTGTATTCACCCAAATGTATTGTAAATACGTGTTTTAGATGTAAAATAATGTGAACTTAACGATAAAAATATAAAAAGTATGATTAGTTCAATACAAATGACTTTAAATGATATTTAGCGGAATTATCACCATTTTTTACCAAATTTTTTTTCTATTTTTGTATTCACCCAAATGTATTGTAAATACGTGTTTTAGATGTAAAATAATGTGAACTTAACGTTAAAAATATAAAAAGTATGATTAGTTTAATAGAAATGACTTAAGACGATATTTAGCGGATTCATCAGCTGTATTTCAAAATTTTTTTACGACCTTTTATATTCACCCAAATGTATTGTAAATACGTGTTTTAGATGTAAAATAATGTGAACTTAACGATAAAAATATAAAAAGTATGATTAGTTCAATACAAATGACTTTAAACGATATTTAGCGGAATTATCACCATTTTTTACCAAATTTTTTCCCAAATTTTATTTCTATTTTCTGTATTCACCCAAATGTATTGTAAATACGTGTTTTAGATGTAAAATAATGTGAACTTAACGATAAAAATATAAAAAGTATGATTAGTTCAATACAAATGACTTTAAACGATATTTAGCGGAATTATCACCATTTTTTACCCAATTTTTTCCCAAATTTTTTTTCTATTTTTTGTATTCACCCAAATGTATTGTAAATACGTGTTTTAGATGTAAAATAATTTGAACTTAACGTTAAAAATATAAAAAGTATGATTAGTTTAATAGAAATGACTTAAGACGATATTTAGCGGATTCATCACCTATATTTCAAAATTTTTTTACGAACTTTTATATTCACCCAAATGTATTGTAAAGACGTGTTTTAGATGTAAAATAATGTGAACTTAACGATAAAAATATAAAAAGTATGATTAGTTCAATACAAATGACTTTAAACGATATTTAGCGGAATTATCACCATTTTTTACCAAATTTTTTCCCAAATTTTTTTTCTATTTTTTGTATTCACCCAAATGTATTGTAAATACGTGTTTTAGATGTAAAATAATGTGAACTTAACGATAAAAATATAAAAAGTATGATTAGTTCAATACAAATGACTTTAAATGATATTTAGCGGAATTATCACCATTTTTTACCAAATTTTTTTTCTATTTTTGTATTCACCCAAATGTATTGTAAACACGTGTTTTAGATGTAAAATAATGTGAACTTAACGTTAAAAATATAAAAAGTATGATTAGTTTAATAGAAATGACTTAAGACGATATTTAGCGGATTCATCACCTGTATTTCAAAATTTTTTTACGACCTTTTATATTCACCCAAATGTATTGTAAAGACGTGTTTTAGATGTAAAATAATGTGAACTTAACGATAAAAATATAAAAAGTATGATTAGTTCAATACAAATGACTTTAAACGATATTTAGCGGAATTATCACCATTTTTTACCAAATTTTTTTTCTATTTTTTTTCTATTTTTTGTATTCACCCAAATGTATTGTAAATACGCGTTTTAGATGTAAAATAATGTGAACTTAACGTTAAAAATATAAAAAGTATGATTAGTTTAATAGAAATGACTTAAGACGATATTTAGCGGATTCATCACCTGTATTTCAAAATTTTTTTACGACCTTTTATATTCACCCAAATGTATTGTAAAGACGTGTTTTAGATGTAAAATAATGTGAACTTAACGATAAAAATATAAAAAGTATGATTAGTTCAATACAAATGACTTTAAACGATATTTAGCGGAATTATCACCATTTTTTACCAAATTTTTTCCCAAATTTTATTTTTTTTTTCTGTATTCACCCAAATGTATTGTAAATACGTGTTTTAGATGTAAAATAATGTGAACTTAACGATAAAAATATAAAAAGTATGATTAGTTCAATACAAATTACTTTAAACGATATTTAGCGGAATTATCACCATTTTTAACCAATTTTTTTTTCTATTTTTTGTATTCACCCAAATGTATTGTAAATACGTGTTTTAGATGTAAAATAATGTGAACTTAACGTTAAAAATATAAAAAGTATGATTAGTTTAATAGAAATGACTTAAGACGATATTTAGCAGATTCATCAGCTGTATTTCAAAATTTTTTTACGACCTTTTATATTCACCCAAATGTATTGTAAATACGTGTTTTAGATGTAAAATAATGTGAACTTAACGATAAAAATATAAAAAGTATGATTAGTTCAATACAAATGACTTTAAACGATATTTAGCGGAATTATCACCATTTTTTACCAAATTTTTTCCCAAATTTTATTTCTATTTTCTGTATTCACCCAAATGTATTGTAAATACGTGTTTTAGATGTAAAATAATGTGAACTTAACGATAAAAATATAAAAAGTATGATTAGTTCAATACAAATGACTTTAAACGATATTTAGCGGAATTATCACCATTTTTTACCCAATTTTTTCCCAAATTTTTTTTCTATTTTTTGTATTCACCCAAATGTATTGTAAATACGTGTTTTAGATGTAAAATAATGTGAACTTAACGTTAAAAATATAAAAAGTATGATTAGTTTAATAGAAATGACTTAAGACGATATTTAGCGGATTCATCAGCTGTATTTCAAAATTTTTTTACGACCTTTTATATTCACCCAAATGTATTGTAAATACGTGTTTTAGATGTAAAATAATGTGAACTTAACGTTAAAAATATAAAAAGTATGATTAGTTTAATAGAAATGACTTAAGACGATATTTAGCAGATTCATCAGCTGTAATTCAAAATTTTTTTACGACCTTTTATATTCACCCAAATGTATTGTAAATACGTGTTTTAGATGTAAAATAATGTGAACTTAACGATAAAAATATAAAAAGTATGATTAGTTCAATACAAATGACTTTAAACGATATTTAGCGGAATTATCACCATTTTTTACCAAATTTTTTCCCAAATTTTATTTCTATTTTCTGTATTCACCCAAATGTATTGTAAATACGTGTTTTAGATGTAAAATAATGTGAACTTAACGATAAAAATATAAAAAGTATGATTAGTTCAATACAAATGACTTTAAACGATATTTAGCGGAATTATCACCATTTTTTACCCAATTTTTTCCCAAATTTTTTTTCTATTTTTTGTATTCACCCAAATGTATTGTAAATACGTGTTTTAGATGTAAAATAATTTGAACTTAACGTTAAAAATATAAAAAGTATGATTAGTTTAATAGAAATGACTTAAGACGATATTTAGCGGATTCATCACCTATATTTCAAAATTTTTTTACGAACTTTTATATTCACCCAAATGTATTGTAAAGACGTGTTTTAGATGTAAAATAATGTGAACTTAACGATAAAAATATAAAAAGTATGATTAGTTCAATACAAATGACTTTAAACGATATTTAGCGGAATTATCACCATTTTTTACCAAATTTTTTCCCAAATTTTTTTTCTATTTTTTGTATTCACCCAAATGTATTGTAAATACGTGTTTTAGATGTAAAATAATGTGAACTTAACGATAAAAATATAAAAAGTATGATTAGTTCAATACAAATGACTTTAAATGATATTTAGCGGAATTATCACCATTTTTTACCAAATTTTTTTTCTATTTTTGTATTCACCCAAATGTATTGTAAATACGTGTTTTAGATGTAAAATAATGTGAACTTAACGTTAAAAATATAAAAAGTATGATTAGTTTAATAGAAATGACTTAAGACGATATTTAGCGGATTCATCAGCTGTATTTCAAAATTTTTTTACGACCTTTTATATTCACCCAAATGTATTGTAAATACGTGTTTTAGATGTAAAATAATGTGAACTTAACGATAAAAATATAAAAAGTATGATTAGTTCAATACAAATGACTTTAAACGATATTTAGCGGAATTATCACCATTTTTTACCAAATTTTTTCCCAAATTTTATTTCTATTTTCTGTATTCACCCAAATGTATTGTAAATACGTGTTTTAGATGTAAAATAATGTGAACTTAACGATAAAAATATAAAAAGTATGATTAGTTCAATACAAATGACTTTAAACGATATTTAGCGGAATTATCACCATTTTTTACCCAAT
The DNA here is from genome assembly GCF_037042655.1 of Diuraphis noxia. NCBI lineage: Eukaryota > Metazoa > Arthropoda > Insecta > Hemiptera > Aphididae > Diuraphis > Diuraphis noxia. The sequence goes on from NW_028301721.1 coordinate 2,166,096, forward strand.
TTTTTCCCAAATTTTTTTTCTATTTTTTGTATTCACCCAAATGTATTGTAAATACGTGTTTTAGATGTAAAATAATGTGAACTTAACGATAAAAATATAAAAAGTATGATTAGTTCAATACAAATGACTTTAAATGATATTTAGCGGAATTATCACCATTTTTTACCAAATTTTTTTTCTATTTTTGTATTCACCCAAATGTATTGTAAATACGTGTTTTAGATGTAAAATAATGTGAACTTAACGTTAAAAATATAAAAAGTATGATTAGTTTAATAGAAATGACTTAAGACGATATTTAGCGGATTCATCAGCTGTATTTCAAAATTTTTTTACGACCTTTTATATTCACCCAAATGTATTGTAAATACGTGTTTTAGATGTAAAATAATGTGAACTTAACGATAAAAATATAAAAAGTATGATTAGTTCAATACAAATGACTTTAAACGATATTTAGCGGAATTATCACCATTTTTTACCAAATTTTTTCCCAAATTTTATTTCTATTTTCTGTATTCACCCAAATGTATTGTAAATACGTGTTTTAGATGTAAAATAATGTGAACTTAACGATAAAAATATAAAAAGTATGATTAGTTCAATACAAATGACTTTAAACGATATTTAGCGGAATTATCACCATTTTTTACCCAATTTTTTCCCAAATTTTTTTTCTATTTTTTGTATTCACCCAAATGTATTGTAAATACGTGTTTTAGATGTAAAATAATTTGAACTTAACGTTAAAAATATAAAAAGTATGATTAGTTTAATAGAAATGACTTAAGACGATATTTAGCGGATTCATCACCTATATTTCAAAATTTTTTTACGAACTTTTATATTCACCCAAATGTATTGTAAAGACGTGTTTTAGATGTAAAATAATGTGAACTTAACGATAAAAATATAAAAAGTATGATTAGTTCAATACAAATGACTTTAAACGATATTTAGCGGAATTATCACCATTTTTTACCAAATTTTTTCCCAAATTTTTTTTCTATTTTTTGTATTCACCCAAATGTATTGTAAATACGTGTTTTAGATGTAAAATAATGTGAACTTAACGATAAAAATATAAAAAGTATGATTAGTTCAATACAAATGACTTTAAATGATATTTAGCGGAATTATCACCATTTTTTACCAAATTTTTTTTCTATTTTTGTATTCACCCAAATGTATTGTAAACACGTGTTTTAGATGTAAAATAATGTGAACTTAACGTTAAAAATATAAAAAGTATGATTAGTTTAATAGAAATGACTTAAGACGATATTTAGCGGATTCATCACCTGTATTTCAAAATTTTTTTACGACCTTTTATATTCACCCAAATGTATTGTAAAGACGTGTTTTAGATGTAAAATAATGTGAACTTAACGATAAAAATATAAAAAGTATGATTAGTTCAATACAAATGACTTTAAACGATATTTAGCGGAATTATCACCATTTTTTACCAAATTTTTTTTCTATTTTTTTTCTATTTTTTGTATTCACCCAAATGTATTGTAAATACGCGTTTTAGATGTAAAATAATGTGAACTTAACGTTAAAAATATAAAAAGTATGATTAGTTTAATAGAAATGACTTAAGACGATATTTAGCGGATTCATCACCTGTATTTCAAAATTTTTTTACGACCTTTTATATTCACCCAAATGTATTGTAAAGACGTGTTTTAGATGTAAAATAATGTGAACTTAACGATAAAAATATAAAAAGTATGATTAGTTCAATACAAATGACTTTAAACGATATTTAGCGGAATTATCACCATTTTTTACCAAATTTTTTCCCAAATTTTATTTTTTTTTTCTGTATTCACCCAAATGTATTGTAAATACGTGTTTTAGATGTAAAATAATGTGAACTTAACGATAAAAATATAAAAAGTATGATTAGTTCAATACAAATTACTTTAAACGATATTTAGCGGAATTATCACCATTTTTAACCAATTTTTTTTTCTATTTTTTGTATTCACCCAAATGTATTGTAAATACGTGTTTTAGATGTAAAATAATGTGAACTTAACGTTAAAAATATAAAAAGTATGATTAGTTTAATAGAAATGACTTAAGACGATATTTAGCAGATTCATCAGCTGTATTTCAAAATTTTTTTACGACCTTTTATATTCACCCAAATGTATTGTAAATACGTGTTTTAGATGTAAAATAATGTGAACTTAACGATAAAAATATAAAAAGTATGATTAGTTCAATACAAATGACTTTAAACGATATTTAGCGGAATTATCACCATTTTTTACCAAATTTTTTCCCAAATTTTATTTCTATTTTCTGTATTCACCCAAATGTATTGTAAATACGTGTTTTAGATGTAAAATAATGTGAACTTAACGATAAAAATATAAAAAGTATGATTAGTTCAATACAAATGACTTTAAACGATATTTAGCGGAATTATCACCATTTTTTACCCAATTTTTTCCCAAATTTTTTTTCTATTTTTTGTATTCACCCAAATGTATTGTAAATACGTGTTTTAGATGTAAAATAATGTGAACTTAACGTTAAAAATATAAAAAGTATGATTAGTTTAATAGAAATGACTTAAGACGATATTTAGCGGATTCATCAGCTGTATTTCAAAATTTTTTTACGACCTTTTATATTCACCCAAATGTATTGTAAATACGTGTTTTAGATGTAAAATAATGTGAACTTAACGTTAAAAATATAAAAAGTATGATTAGTTTAATAGAAATGACTTAAGACGATATTTAGCAGATTCATCAGCTGTAATTCAAAATTTTTTTACGACCTTTTATATTCACCCAAATGTATTGTAAATACGTGTTTTAGATGTAAAATAATGTGAACTTAACGATAAAAATATAAAAAGTATGATTAGTTCAATACAAATGACTTTAAACGATATTTAGCGGAATTATCACCATTTTTTACCAAATTTTTTCCCAAATTTTATTTCTATTTTCTGTATTCACCCAAATGTATTGTAAATACGTGTTTTAGATGTAAAATAATGTGAACTTAACGATAAAAATATAAAAAGTATGATTAGTTCAATACAAATGACTTTAAACGATATTTAGCGGAATTATCACCATTTTTTACCCAATTTTTTCCCAAATTTTTTTTCTATTTTTTGTATTCACCCAAATGTATTGTAAATACGTGTTTTAGATGTAAAATAATTTGAACTTAACGTTAAAAATATAAAAAGTATGATTAGTTTAATAGAAATGACTTAAGACGATATTTAGCGGATTCATCACCTATATTTCAAAATTTTTTTACGAACTTTTATATTCACCCAAATGTATTGTAAAGACGTGTTTTAGATGTAAAATAATGTGAACTTAACGATAAAAATATAAAAAGTATGATTAGTTCAATACAAATGACTTTAAACGATATTTAGCGGAATTATCACCATTTTTTACCAAATTTTTTCCCAAATTTTTTTTCTATTTTTTGTATTCACCCAAATGTATTGTAAATACGTGTTTTAGATGTAAAATAATGTGAACTTAACGATAAAAATATAAAAAGTATGATTAGTTCAATACAAATGACTTTAAATGATATTTAGCGGAATTATCACCATTTTTTACCAAATTTTTTTTCTATTTTTGTATTCACCCAAATGTATTGTAAATACGTGTTTTAGATGTAAAATAATGTGAACTTAACGTTAAAAATATAAAAAGTATGATTAGTTTAATAGAAATGACTTAAGACGATATTTAGCGGATTCATCAGCTGTATTTCAAAATTTTTTTACGACCTTTTATATTCACCCAAATGTATTGTAAATACGTGTTTTAGATGTAAAATAATGTGAACTTAACGATAAAAATATAAAAAGTATGATTAGTTCAATACAAATGACTTTAAACGATATTTAGCGGAATTATCACCATTTTTTACCAAATTTTTTCCCAAATTTTATTTCTATTTTCTGTATTCACCCAAATGTATTGTAAATACGTGTTTTAGATGTAAAATAATGTGAACTTAACGATAAAAATATAAAAAGTATGATTAGTTCAATACAAATGACTTTAAACGATATTTAGCGGAATTATCACCATTTTTTACCCAATTTTTTCCCAAATTTTTTTTCTATTTTTTGTATTCACCCAAATGTATTGTAAATACGTGTTTTAGATGTAAAATAATTTGAACTTAACGTTAAAAATATAAAAAGTATGATTAGTTTAATAGAAATGACTTAAGACGATATTTAGCGGATTCATCACCTATATTTCAAAATTTTTTTACGAACTTTTATATTCACCCAAATGTATTGTAAAGACGTGTTTTAGATGTAAAATAATGTGAACTTAACGATAAAAATATAAAAAGTATGATTAGTTCAATACAAATGACTTTAAACGATATTTAGCGGAATTATCACCATTTTTTACCAAATTTTTTCCCAAATTTTTTTTCTATTTTTTGTATTCACCCAAATGTATTGTAAATACGTGTTTTAGATGTAAAATAATGTGAACTTAACGATAAAAATATAAAAAGTATGATTAGTTCAATACAAATGACTTTAAATGATATTTAGCGGAATTATCACCATTTTTTACCAAATTTTTTTTCTATTTTTGTATTCACCCAAATGTATTGTAAACACGTGTTTTAGATGTAAAATAATGTGAACTTAACGTTAAAAATATAAAAAGTATGATTAGTTTAATAGAAATGACTTAAGACGATATTTAGCGGATTCATCACCTGTATTTCAAAATTTTTTTACGACCTTTTATATTCACCCAAATGTATTGTAAAGACGTGTTTTAGATGTAAAATAATGTGAACTTAACGATAAAAATATAAAAAGTATGATTAGTTTAATAGAAATGACTTAAGACGATATTTAGCAGATTCATCAGCTGTAATTCAAAATTTTTTTACGACCTTTTATATTCACCCAAATGTATTGTAAATACGTGTTTTAGATGTAAAATAATGTGAACTTAACGATAAAAATATAAAAAGTATGATTAGTTCAATACAAATGACTTTAAACGATATTTAGCGGAATTATCACCATTTTTTACCAAATTTTTTCCCAAATTTTATTTCTATTTTCTGTATTCACCCAAATGTATTGTAAATACGTGTTTTAGATGTAAAATAATGTGAACTTAACGATAAAAATATAAAAAGTATGATTAGTTCAATACAAATGACTTTAAACGATATTTAGCGGAATTATCACCATTTTTTACCCAATTTTTTCCCAAATTTTTTTTCTATTTTTTGTATTCACCCAAATGTATTGTAAATACGTGTTTTAGATGTAAAATAATTTGAACTTAACGTTAAAAATATAAAAAGTATGATTAGTTTAATAGAAATGACTTAAGACGATATTTAGCGGATTCATCACCTATATTTCAAAATTTTTTTACGAACTTTTATATTCACCCAAATGTATTGTAAAGACGTGTTTTAGATGTAAAATAATGTGAACTTAACGATAAAAATATAAAAAGTATGATTAGTTCAATACAAATGACTTTAAACGATATTTAGCGGAATTATCACCATTTTTTACCAAATTTTTTCCCAAATTTTTTTTCTATTTTTTGTATTCACCCAAATGTATTGTAAATACGTGTTTTAGATGTAAAATAATGTGAACTTAACGATAAAAATATAAAAAGTATGATTAGTTCAATACAAATGACTTTAAATGATATTTAGCGGAATTATCACCATTTTTTACCAAATTTTTTTTCTATTTTTGTATTCACCCAAATGTATTGTAAATACGTGTTTTAGATGTAAAATAATGTGAACTTAACGTTAAAAATATAAAAAGTATGATTAGTTTAATAGAAATGACTTAAGACGATATTTAGCGGATTCATCAGCTGTATTTCAAAATTTTTTTACGACCTTTTATATTCACCCAAATGTATTGTAAATACGTGTTTTAGATGTAAAATAATGTGAACTTAACGATAAAAATATAAAAAGTATGATTAGTTCAATACAAATGACTTTAAACGATATTTAGCGGAATTATCACCATTTTTTACCAAATTTTTTCCCAAATTTTATTTCTATTTTCTGTATTCACCCAAATGTATTGTAAATACGTGTTTTAGATGTAAAATAATGTGAACTTAACGATAAAAATATAAAAAGTATGATTAGTTCAATACAAATGACTTTAAACGATATTTAGCGGAATTATCACCATTTTTTACCCAATTTTTTCCCAAATTTTTTTTCTATTTTTTGTATTCACCCAAATGTATTGTAAATACGTGTTTTAGATGTAAAATAATTTGAACTTAACGTTAAAAATATAAAAAGTATGATTAGTTTAATAGAAATGACTTAAGACGATATTTAGCGGATTCATCACCTATATTTCAAAATTTTTTTACGAACTTTTATATTCACCCAAATGTATTGTAAAGACGTGTTTTAGATGTAAAATAATGTGAACTTAACGATAAAAATATAAAAAGTATGATTAGTTCAATACAAATGACTTTAAACGATATTTAGCGGAATTATCACCATTTTTTACCAAATTTTTTCCCAAATTTTTTTTCTATTTTTTGTATTCACCCAAATGTATTGTAAATACGTGTTTTAGATGTAAAATAATGTGAACTTAACGATAAAAATATAAAAAGTATGATTAGTTCAATACAAATGACTTTAAATGATATTTAGCGGAATTATCACCATTTTTTACCAAATTTTTTTTCTATTTTTGTATTCACCCAAATGTATTGTAAACACGTGTTTTAGATGTAAAATAATGTGAACTTAACGTTAAAAATATAAAAAGTATGATTAGTTTAATAGAAATGACTTAAGACGATATTTAGCGGATTCATCACCTGTATTTCAAAATTTTTTTACGACCTTTTATATTCACCCAAATGTATTGTAAAGACGTGTTTTAGATGTAAAATAATGTGAACTTAACGATAAAAATATAAAAAGTATGATTAGTTCAATACAAATGACTTTAAACGATATTTAGCGGAATTATCACCATTTTTTACCAAATTTTTTCCCAAATTTTATTTTTTTTTTCTGTATTCACCCAAATGTATTGTAAATACGTGTTTTAGATGTAAAATAATGTGAACTTAACGATAAAAATATAAAAAGTATGATTAGTTCAATACAAATGACTTTAAACGATATTTAGCGGAATTATCACCATTTTTAACCAATTTTTTTTTCTATTTTTTGTATTCACCCAAATGTATTGTAAATACGTGTTTTAGATGTAAAATAATGTGAACTTAACGTTAAAAATATAAAAAGTATGATTAGTTTAATAGAAATGACTTAAGACGATATTTAGCAGATTCATCAGCTGTATTTCAAAATTTTTTTACGACCTTTTATATTCACCCAAATGTATTGTAAATACGTGTTTTAGATGTAAAATAATGTGAACTTAACGATAAAAATATAAAAAGTATGATTAGTTCAATACAAATGACTTTAAACGATATTTAGCGGAATTATCACCATTTTTTACCAAATTTTTTCCCAAATTTTATTTCTATTTTCTGTATTCACCCAAATGTATTGTAAATACGTGTTTTAGATGTAAAATAATGTGAACTTAACGATAAAAATATAAAAAGTATGATTAGTTCAATACAAATGACTTTAAACGATATTTAGCGGAATTATCACCATTTTTTACCCAATTTTTTCCCAAATTTTTTTTCTATTTTTTGTATTCACCCAAATGTATTGTAAATACGTGTTTTAGATGTAAAATAATGTGAACTTAACGATAAAAATATAAAAAGTATGATTAGTTCAATACAAATGACTTTAAATGATATTTAGCGGAATTATCACCATTTTTTACCAAATTTTTTTTCTATTTTTGTATTCACCCAAATGTATTGTAAACACGTGTTTTAGATGTAAAATAATGTGAACTTAACGTTAAAAATATAAAAAGTATGATTAGTTTAATAGAAATGACTTAAGACGATATTTAGCGGATTCATCACCTGTATTTCAAAATTTTTTTACGACCTTTTATATTCACCCAAATGTATTGTAAAGACGTGTTTTAGATGTAAAATAATGTGAACTTAACGATAAAAATATAAAAAGTATGATTAGTTTAATAGAAATGACTTAAGACGATATTTAGCAGATTCATCAGCTGTAATTCAAAATTTTTTTACGACCTTTTATATTCACCCAAATGTATTGTAAATACGTGTTTTAGATGTAAAATAATGTGAACTTAACGATAAAAATATAAAAAGTATGATTAGTTCAATACAAATGACTTTAAACGATATTTAGCGGAATTATCACCATTTTTTACCAAATTTTTTCCCAAATTTTTTTTCTATTTTTTGTATTCACCCAAATGTATTGTAAATACGTGTTTTAGATGTAAAATAATGTGAACTTAACGATAAAAATATAAAAAGTATGATTAGTTCAATACAAATGACTTTAAATGATATTTAGCGGAATTATCACCATTTTTTACCAAATTTTTTTTCTATTTTTGTATTCACCCAAATGTATTGTAAACACGTGTTTTAGATGTAAAATAATGTGAACTTAACGTTAAAAATATAAAAAGTATGATTAGTTTAATAGAAATGACTTAAGACGATATTTAGCGGATTCATCACCTGTATTTCAAAATTTTTTTACGACCTTTTATATTCACCCAAATGTATTGTAAAGACGTGTTTTAGATGTAAAATAATGTGAACTTAACGATAAAAATATAAAAAGTATGATTAGTTTAATAGAAATGACTTAAGACGATATTTAGCAGATTCATCAGCTGTAATTCAAAATTTTTTTACGACCTTTTATATTCACCCAAATGTATTGTAAATACGTGTTTTAGATGTAAAATAATGTGAACTTAACGATAAAAATATAAAAAGTATGATTAGTTCAATACAAATGACTTTAAACGATATTTAGCGGAATTATCACCATTTTTTACCAAATTTTTTCCCAAATTTTATTTCTATTTTCTGTATTCACCCAAATGTATTGTAAATACGTGTTTTAGATGTAAAATAATGTGAACTTAACGATAAAAATATAAAAAGTATGATTAGTTCAATACAAATGACTTTAAACGATATTTAGCGGAATTATCACCATTTTTTACCCAATTTTTTCCCAAATTTTTTTTCTATTTTTTGTATTCACCCAAATGTATTGTAAATACGTGTTTTAGATGTAAAATAATTTGAACTTAACGTTAAAAATATAAAAAGTATGATTAGTTTAATAGAAATGACTTAAGACGATATTTAGCGGATTCATCACCTATATTTCAAAATTTTTTTACGAACTTTTATATTCACCCAAATGTATTGTAAAGACGTGTTTTAGATGTAAAATAATGTGAACTTAACGATAAAAATATAAAAAGTATGATTAGTTCAATACAAATGACTTTAAACGATATTTAGCGGAATTATCACCATTTTTTACCAAATTTTTTCCCAAATTTTTTTTCTATTTTTTGTATTCACCCAAATGTATTGTAAATACGTGTTTTAGATGTAAAATAATGTGAACTTAACGATAAAAATATAAAAAGTATGATTAGTTCAATACAAATGACTTTAAATGATATTTAGCGGAATTATCACCATTTTTTACCAAATTTTTTTTCTATTTTTGTATTCACCCAAATGTATTGTAAATACGTGTTTTAGATGTAAAATAATGTGAACTTAACGTTAAAAATATAAAAAGTATGATTAGTTTAATAGAAATGACTTAAGACGATATTTAGCGGATTCATCAGCTGTATTTCAAAATTTTTTTACGACCTTTTATATTCACCCAAATGTATTGTAAATACGTGTTTTAGATGTAAAATAATGTGAACTTAACGATAAAAATATAAAAAGTATGATTAGTTCAATACAAATGACTTTAAACGATATTTAGCGGAATTATCACCATTTTTTACCAAATTTTTTCCCAAATTTTATTTCTATTTTCTGTATTCACCCAAATGTATTGTAAATACGTGTTTTAGATGTAAAATAATGTGAACTTAACGATAAAAATATAAAAAGTATGATTAGTTCAATACAAATGACTTTAAACGATATTTAGCGGAATTATCACCATTTTTTACCCAATTTTTTCCCAAATTTTTTTTCTATTTTTTGTATTCACCCAAATGTATTGTAAATACGTGTTTTAGATGTAAAATAATTTGAACTTAACGTTAAAAATATAAAAAGTATGATTAGTTTAATAGAAATGACTTAAGACGATATTTAGCGGATTCATCACCTATATTTCAAAATTTTTTTACGAACTTTTATATTCACCCAAATGTATTGTAAAGACGTGTTTTAGATGTAAAATAATGTGAACTTAACGATAAAAATATAAAAAGTATGATTAGTTCAATACAAATGACTTTAAACGATATTTAGCGGAATTATCACCATTTTTTACCAAATTTTTTCCCAAATTTTTTTTCTATTTTTTGTATTCACCCAAATGTATTGTAAATACGTGTTTTAGATGTAAAATAATGTGAACTTAACGATAAAAATATAAAAAGTATGATTAGTTCAATACAAATGACTTTAAATGATATTTAGCGGAATTATCACCATTTTTTACCAAATTTTTTTTCTATTTTTGTATTCACCCAAATGTATTGTAAACACGTGTTTTAGATGTAAAATAATGTGAACTTAACGTTAAAAATATAAAAAGTATGATTAGTTTAATAGAAATGACTTAAGACGATATTTAGCGGATTCATCACCTGTATTTCAAAATTTTTTTACGACCTTTTATATTCACCCAAATGTATTGTAAAGACGTGTTTTAGATGTAAAATAATGTGAACTTAACGATAAAAATATAAAAAGTATGATTAGTTCAATACAAATGACTTTAAACGATATTTAGCGGAATTATCACCATTTTTTACCAAATTTTTTCCCAAATTTTATTTTTTTTTTCTGTATTCACCCAAATGTATTGTAAATACGTGTTTTAGATGTAAAATAATGTGAACTTAACGATAAAAATATAAAAAGTATGATTAGTTCAATACAAATGACTTTAAACGATATTTAGCGGAATTATCACCATTTTTAACCAATTTTTTTTTCTATTTTTTGTATTCACCCAAATGTATTGTAAATACGTGTTTTAGATGTAAAATAATGTGAACTTAACGTTAAAAATATAAAAAGTATGATTAGTTTAATAGAAATGACTTAAGACGATATTTAGCAGATTCATCAGCTGTATTTCAAAATTTTTTTACGACCTTTTATATTCACCCAAATGTATTGTAAATACGTGTTTTAGATGTAAAATAATGTGAACTTAACGATAAAAATATAAAAAGTATGATTAGTTCAATACAAATGACTTTAAACGATATTTAGCGGAATTATCACCATTTTTTACCAAATTTTTTCCCAAATTTTATTTCTATTTTCTGTATTCACCCAAATGTATTGTAAATACGTGTTTTAGATGTAAAATAATGTGAACTTAACGATAAAAATATAAAAAGTATGATTAGTTCAATACAAATGACTTTAAACGATATTTAGCGGAATTATCACCATTTTTTACCCAATTTTTTCCCAAATTTTTTTTCTATTTTTTGTATTCACCCAAATGTATTGTAAATACGTGTTTTAGATGTAAAATAATGTGAACTTAACGTTAAAAATATAAAAAGTATGATTAGTTTAATAGAAATGACTTAAGACGATATTTAGCGGATTCATCAGCTGTATTTCAAAATTTTTTTACGACCTTTTATATTCACCCAAATGTATTGTAAATACGTGTTTTAGATGTAAAATAATGTGAACTTAACGATAAAAATATAAAAAGTATGATTAGTTCAATACAAATGACTTTAAACGATATTTAGCGGAATTATCACCATTTTTTACCAAATTTTTTCCCAAATTTTATTTCTATTTTCTGTATTCACCCAAATGTATTGTAAATACGTGTTTTAGATGTAAAATAATGTGAACTTAACGATAAAAATATAAAAAGTATGATTAGTTCAATACAAATGACTTTAAACGATATTTAGCGGAATTATCACCATTTTTTACCCAATTTTTTCCCAAATTTTTTTTCTATTTTTTGTATTCACCCAAATGTATTGTAAATACGTGTTTTAGATGTAAAATAATTTGAACTTAACGTTAAAAATATAAAAAGTATGATTAGTTTAATAGAAATGACTTAAGACGATATTTAGCGGATTCATCACCTATATTTCAAAATTTTTTTACGAACTTTTATATTCACCCAAATGTATTGTAAAGACGTGTTTTAGATGTAAAATAATGTGAACTTAACGATAAAAATATAAAAAGTATGATTAGTTCAATACAAATGACTTTAAACGATATTTAGCGGAATTATCACTATTTTTTACCAAATTTTTTCCCAAATTTTTTTTCTATTTTTTGTATTCACCCAAATGTATTGTAAATACGTGTTTTAGATGTAAAATAATGTGAACTTAACGATAAAAATATAAAAAGTATGATTAGTTCAATACAAATGACTTTAAATGATATTTAGCGGAATTATCACCATTTTTTACCAAATTTTTTTTCTATTTTTGTATTCACCCAAATGTATTGTAAACACGTGTTTTAGATGTAAAATAATGTGAACTTAACGTTAAAAATATAAAAAGTATGATTAGTTTAATAGAAATGACTTAAGACGATATTTAGCGGATTCATCACCTGTATTTCAAAATTTTTTTACGACCTTTTATATTCACCCAAATGTATTGTAAAGACGTGTTTTAGATGTAAAATAATGTGAACTTAACGATAAAAATATAAAAAGTATGATTAGTTCAATACAAATGACTTTAAACGATATTTAGCGGAATTATCACCATTTTTTACCAAATTTTTTCCCAAATTTTTTTTCTATTTTTTGTATTCACCCAAATGTATTGTAAATACGTGTTTTAGATGTAAAATAATGTGAACTTAACGATAAAAATATAAAAAGTATGATTAGTTCAATACAAATGACTTTAAATGATATTTAGCGGAATTATCACCATTTTTTACCAAATTTTTTTTCTATTTTTGTATTCACCCAAATGTATTGTAAACACGTGTTTTAGATGTAAAATAATGTGAACTTAACGTTAAAAATATAAAAAGTATGATTAGTTTAATAGAAATGACTTAAGACGATATTTAGCGGATTCATCACCTGTATTTCAAAATTTTTTTACGACCTTTTATATTCACCCAAATGTATTGTAAAGACGTGTTTTAGATGTAAAATAATGTGAACTTAACGATAAAAATATAAAAAGTATGATTAGTTCAATACAAATGACTTTAAACGATATTTAGCGGAATTATCACCATTTTTTACCAAATTTTTTTTCTATTTTTTTTCTATTTTTTGTATTCACCCAAATGTATTGTAAATACGTGTTTTAGATGTAAAATAATGTGAACTTAACGTTAAAAATATAAAAAGTATGATTAGTTTAATAGAAATGACTTAAGACGATATTTAGCGGATTCATCACCTGTATTTCAAAATTTTTTTACGACCTTTTATATTCACCCAAATGTATTGTAAAGACGTGTTTTAGATGTAAAATAATGTGAACTTAACGATAAAAATATAAAAAGTATGATTAGTTCAATACAAATGACTTTAAACGATATTTAGCGGAATTATCACCATTTTTTACCAAATTTTTTCCCAAATTTTATTTTTTTTTTCTGTATTCACCCAAATGTATTGTAAATACGTGTTTTAGATGTAAAATAATGTGAACTTAACGATAAAAATATAAAAAGTATGATTAGTTCAATACAAATGACTTTAAACGATATTTAGCGGAATTATCACCATTTTTTACCCAATTTTTTCCCAAATTTTTTTTCTATTTTTTGTATTCACCCAAATGTATTGTAAATACGTGTTTTAGATGTAAAATAATGTGAACTTAACGTTAAAAATATAAAAAGTATGATTAGTTTAATAGAAATGACTTAAGACGATATTTAGCGGATTCATCAGCTGTATTTCAAAATTTTTTTACGACCTTTTATATTCACCCAAATGTATTGTAAATACGTGTTTTAGATGTAAAATAATGTGAACTTAACGATAAAAATATAAAAAGTATGATTAGTTCAATACAAATGACTTTAAACGATATTTAGCGGAATTATCACCATTTTTTACCAAATTTTTTCCCAAATTTTATTTCTATTTTCTGTATTCACCCAAATGTATTGTAAATACGTGTTTTAGATGTAAAATAATGTGAACTTAACGATAAAAATATAAAAAGTATGATTAGTTCAATACAAATGACTTTAAACGATATTTAGCGGAATTATCACCATTTTTTACCCAATTTTTTCCCAAATTTTTTTTCTATTTTTTGTATTCACCCAAATGTATTGTAAATACGTGTTTTAGATGTAAAATAATTTGAACTTAACGTTAAAAATATAAAAAGTATGATTAGTTTAATAGAAATGACTTAAGACGATATTTAGCGGATTCATCACCTATATTTCAAAATTTTTTTACGAACTTTTATATTCACCCAAATGTATTGTAAAGACGTGTTTTAGATGTAAAATAATGTGAACTTAACGATAAAAATATAAAAAGTATGATTAGTTCAATACAAATGACTTTAAACGATATTTAGCGGAATTATCACCATTTTTTACCAAATTTTTTCCCAAATTTTTTTTCTATTTTTTGTATTCACCCAAATGTATTGTAAATACGTGTTTTAGATGTAAAATAATGTGAACTTAACGATAAAAATATAAAAAGTATGATTAGTTCAATACAAATGACTTTAAATGATATTTAGCGGAATTATCACCATTTTTTACCAAATTTTTTTTCTATTTTTGTATTCACCCAAATGTATTGTAAACACGTGTTTTAGATGTAAAATAATGTGAACTTAACGTTAAAAATATAAAAAGTATGATTAGTTTAATAGAAATGACTTAAGACGATATTTAGCGGATTCATCACCTGTATTTCAAAATTTTTTTACGACCTTTTATATTCACCCAAATGTATTGTAAAGACGTGTTTTAGATGTAAAATAATGTGAACTTAACGATAAAAATATAAAAAGTATGATTAGTTCAATACAAATGACTTTAAACGATATTTAGCGGAATTATCACCATTTTTTACCAAATTTTTTCCCAAATTTTATTTCTATTTTCTGTATTCACCCAAATGTATTGTAAATACGTGTTTTAGATGTAAAATAATGTGAACTTAACGATAAAAATATAAAAAGTATGATTAGTTCAATACAAATGACTTTAAACGATATTTAGCGGAATTATCACCATTTTTAACCAATTTTTTTTTCTATTTTTTGTATTCACCCAAATGTATTGTAAATACGTGTTTTAGATGTAAAATAATGTGAACTTAACGTTAAAAATATAAAAAGTATGATTAGTTTAATAGAAATGACTTAAGACGATATTTAGCAGATTCATCAGCTGTATTTCAAAATTTTTTTACGACCTTTTATATTCACCCAAATGTATTGTAAATACGTGTTTTAGATGTAAAATAATGTGAACTTAACGATAAAAATATAAAAAGTATGATTAGTTCAATACAAATGACTTTAAACGATATTTAGCGGAATTATCACCATTTTTTACCAAATTTTTTCCCAAATTTTATTTCTATTTTCTGTATTCACCCAAATGTATTGTAAATACGTGTTTTAGATGTAAAATAATGTGAACTTAACGATAAAAATATAAAAAGTATGATTAGTTCAATACAAATGACTTTAAACGATATTTAGCGGAATTATCACCATTTTTTACCCAATTTTTTCCCAAATTTTTTTTCTATTTTTTGTATTCTCCCAAATGTATTGTAAATACGTGTTTTAGATGTAAAATAATGTGAACTTAACGTTAAAAATATAAAAAGTATGATTAGTTCAATACAAATGACTTTAAACGATATTTAGCGGAATTATCACCATTTTTTACCCAATTTTTTCCCAAATTTTTTTTCTATTTTTTGTATTCACCCAAATGTATTGTAAATACGTGTTTTAGATGTAAAATAATGTGAACTTAACGTTAAAAATATAAAAAGTATGATTAGTTTAATAGAAATGACTTAAGACGATATTTAGCGGATTCATCAGCTGTATTTCAAAATTTTTTTACGACCTTTTATATTCACCCAAATGTATTGTAAATACGTGTTTTAGATGTAAAATAATGTGAACTTAACGATAAAAATATAAAAAGTATGATTAGTTCAATACAAATGACTTTAAACGATATTTAGCGGAATTATCACCATTTTTTACCAAATTTTTTCCCAAATTTTATTTCTATTTTCTGTATTCACCCAAATGTATTGTAAATACGTGTTTTAGATGTAAAATAATGTGAACTTAACGATAAAAATATAAAAAGTATGATTAGTTCAATACAAATGACTTTAAACGATATTTAGCGGAATTATCACCATTTTTTACCCAATTTTTTCCCAAATTTTTTTTCTATTTTTTGTATTCACCCAAATGTATTGTAAACACGTGTTTTAGATGTAAAATAATGTGAACTTAACGTTAAAAATATAAAAAGTATGATTAGTTTAATAGAAATGACTTAAGACGATATTTAGCGGATTCATCACCTGTATTTCAAAATTTTTTTACGACCTTTTATATTCACCCAAATGTATTGTAAAGACGTGTTTTAGATGTAAAATAATGTGAACTTAACGATAAAAATATAAAAAGTATGATTAGTTCAATACAAATGACTTTAAACGATATTTAGCTGAATTATCACCATTTTTTACCAAATTTTTTCCAAAATTTTTTTTCTATTTTTTGTATTCACCCAAATGTATTGTAAATACGTGTTTTAGATGTAAAATAATGTGAACTTAACGATAAAAATATAAAAAGTATGATTAGTTCAATACAAATGACTTTAAACGATATTTAGCGGAATTATCACCATTTTTTACCCAATTTTTTCCCAAATTTTTTTTCTATTTTTTGTATTCTCCCAAATGTATTGTAAATACGTGTTTTAGATGTAAAATAATGTGAACTTAACGTTAAAAATATAAAAAGTATGATTAGTTCAATACAAATGACTTTAAACGATATTTAGCGGAATTATCACCATTTTTTACCCAATTTTTTCCCAAATTTTTTTTCTATTTTTTGTATTCACCCAAATGTATTGTAAATACGTGTTTTAGATGTAAAATAATGTGAACTTAACGTTAAAAATATAAAAAGTATGATTAGTTTAATAGAAATGACTTAAGACGATATTTAGCGGATTCATCAGCTGTATTTCAAAATTTTTTTACGACCTTTTATATTCACCCAAATGTATTGTAAATACGTGTTTTAGATGTAAAATAATGTGAACTTAACGATAAAAATATAAAAAGTATGATTAGTTCAATACAAATGACTTTAAACGATATTTAGCGGAATTATCACCATTTTTTACCAAATTTTTTCCCAAATTTTATTTCTATTTTCTGTATTCACCCAAATGTATTGTAAATACGTGTTTTAGATGTAAAATAATGTGAACTTAACGATAAAAATATAAAAAGTATGATTAGTTCAATACAAATGACTTTAAACGATATTTAGCGGAATTATCACCATTTTTTACCCAATTTTTTCCCAAATTTTTTTTCTATTTTTTGTATTCACCCAAATGTATTGTAAACACGTGTTTTAGATGTAAAATAATGTGAACTTAACGTTAAAAATATAAAAAGTATGATTAGTTTAATAGAAATGACTTAAGACGATATTTAGCGGATTCATCACCTGTATTTCAAAATTTTTTTACGACCTTTTATATTCACCCAAATGTATTGTAAAGACGTGTTTTAGATGTAAAATAATGTGAACTTAACGATAAAAATATAAAAAGTATGATTAGTTCAATACAAATGACTTTAAACGATATTTAGCTGAATTATCACCATTTTTTACCAAATTTTTTCCAAAATTTTTTTTCTATTTTTTGTATTCACCCAAATGTATTGTAAATACGTGTTTTAGATGTAAAATAATGTGAACTTAACGATAAAAATATAAAAAGTATGATTAGTTCAATACAAATGACTTTAAACGATATTTAGCGGAATTATCACCATTTTTTACCAAATTTTTTTTCTATTTTTTGTATTCACCCAAATGTATTGTAAATACGTGTTTTAGATGTAAAATAATGTGAACTTAACGTTAAAAATATAAAAAGTATGATTAGTTTAATAGAAATGACTTAAGACGATATTTAGCGGATTCATCACCTGTATTTCAAAATTTTTTTACGAACTTTTATATTCACCCAAATGTATTGTAAATACGTGTTTTAGATGTAAAATAATGTGAACTTAACGTTAAAAATATAAAAAGTATGATTAGTTTAATAGAAATGACTTAAGACGATATTTAGCGGATTCATCACCTGTATTTCAAAATTTTTTTACGACCTTTTATATTCACCCAAATGTATTGTAAAGACGTGTTTTAGATGTAAAATAATGTGAACTTAACGATAAAAATATAAAAAGTATGATTAGTTCAATACAAATGACTTTAAACGATATTTAGCGGAATTATCACCATTTTTTACCAAATTTTTTCCAAAATTTTTTTTCTATTTTTTGTATTCACCCAAATGTATTGTAAATACGTGTTTTAGATGTAAAATAATGTGAACTTAACGATAAAAATATAAAAAGTATGATTAGTTCAATACAAATGACTTTAAACGATATTTAGCGGAATTATCACCATTTTTTACCAAATTTTTTTTCTATTTTTTGTATTCACCCAAATGTATTGTAAATACGTGTTTTAGATGTAAAATAATGTGAACTTAACGTTAAAAATATAAAAAGTATGATTAGTTTAATAGAAATGACTTAAGACGATATTTAGCAGATTCATCAGCTGTAATTCAAAATTTTTTTACGACCTTTTATATTCACCCAAATGTATTGTAAATACGTGTTTTAGATGTAAAATAATGTGAACTTAACGATAAAAATATAAAAAGTATGATTAGTTCAATACAAATGACTTTAAACGATATTTAGCGGAATTATCACCATTTTTTACCAAATTTTTTCCCAAATTTTATTTCTATTTTCTGTATTCACCCAAATGTATTGTAAATACGTGTTTTAGATGTAAAATAATGTGAACTTAACGATAAAAATATAAAAAGTATGATTAGTTCAATACAAATGACTTTAAACGATATTTAGCGGAATTATCACCATTTTTTACCCAATTTTTTCCCAAATTTTTTTTCTATTTTTTGTATTCACCCAAATGTATTGTAAATACGTGTTTTAGATGTAAAATAATGTGAACTTAACGATAAAAATATAAAAAGTATGATTAGTTCAATACAAATGACTTTAAACGATATTTAGCGGAATTATCACCATTTTTTACCAAATTTTTTCCCAAATTTTATTTCTATTTTCTGTATTCACCCAAATGTATTGTAAATACGTGTTTTAGATGTAAAATAATGTGAACTTAACGATAAAAATATAAAAAGTATGATTAGTTCAATACAAATGACTTTAAACGATATTTAGCGGAATTATCACCATTTTTTACCCAATTTTTTCCCAAATTTTTTTTCTATTTTTTGTATTCACCCAAATGTATTGTAAACACGTGTTTTAGATGTAAATTAATGTGAACTTAACGTTAAAAATATAAAAAGTATGATTAGTTTAATAGAAATGACTTAAGACGATATTTAGCGGATTCATCACCTGTATTTCAAAATTTTTTTACGAACTTTTATATTCACCCAAATGTATTGTAAATACGTGTTTTAGATGTAAAATAATGTGAACTTAACGATAAAAATATAAAAAGTATGATTAGTTCAATACAAATGACTTTAAACGATATTTAGCGGAATTATCACCATTTTTTACCAAATTTTTTCCCAAATTTTTTTTCTATTTTTTGTATTCACCCAAATGTATTGTAAATACGTGTTTTAGATGTAAAAAAATGTGAACTTAACGTTAAAAATATAAAAAGTATGATTAGTTTAATAGAAATGACTTAAGACGATATTTAGCGGATTCATCACCTGTATTTCAAAATTTTTTTACGACCTTTTATATTCACCCAAATGTATTGTAAAGACGTGTTTTAGATGTAAAATAATGTGAACTTAACGATAAAAATATAAAAAGTATGATTAGTTCAATACAAATGACTTTAAACGATATTTAGCGGAATTATCACCATTTTTTACCAAATTTTTTTTCTATTTTTTGTATTCACCCAAATGTATTGTAAATACGTGTTTTAGATGTAAAATAATGTGAACTTAACGTTAAAAATATAAAAAGTATGATTAGTTTAATAGAAATGACTTAAGTCGATATTTAGCGGATTCATCAGCTGTATTTCAAAATTTTTTTACGACCTTTTATATTCACCCAAATGTATTGTAAATACGTGTTTTAGATGTAAAATAATGTGAACTTAACGATAAAAATATAAAAAGTATGATTAGTTCAATACAAATGACTTTAAACGATATTTAGCGGAATTATCACCATTTTTTACCAAATTTTTTCCCAAATTTTTTTTCTATTTTTTGTATTCACCCAAATGTATTGTAAATACGTGTTTTAGATGTAAAATAATGTGAACTTAACGATAAAAATATAAAAAGTATGATTAGTTCAATACAAATGACTTTAAACGATATTTAGCGGAATTATCACCATTCTTTACCAAATTTTTTCCCAAATTTTTTTTCTATTTTTTGTATTCACCCAAATGTATTGTAAATACGTGTTTTAGATGTAAAATAATGTGAACTTAACGATAAAAATATAAAAAGTATGATTAGTTCAATACAAATGACTTTAAACGATATTTAGCGGAATTATCACCATTTTTTACCAAATTTTTTCCTAAATTTTATTTCTACTTTCTGTATTCACCCAAATGTATTGTAAATACGTGTTTTAGATGTAAAATAATGTGAACTTAACGATAAAAATATAAAAAGTATGATTAGTTCAATACAAATGACTTTAAACGATATTTAGCGGAATTATCACCATTTTTTACCCAATTTTTTCCCAAATTTTTTTTCTATTTTTTGTATTCACCCAAATGTATTGTAAATACGTGTTTTAGATGTAAAATAATGTGAACTTAACGTTAAAAATATAAAAAGTATGATTAGTTTAATAGAAATGACTTAAGACGATATTTAGCGGATTCATCAGCTGTATTTCAAAATTTTTTTACGACCTTTTATATTCACCCAAATGTATTGTAAATACGTGTTTTAGATGTAAAATAATGTGAACTTAACGTTAAAAATATAAAAAGTATGATTAGTTTAATAGAAATGACTTAAGACGATATTTAGCGGATTCATCACCTATATTTCAAAATTTTTTTACGAACTTTTATATTCACCCAAATGTATTGTAAAGACGTGTTTTAGATGTAAAATAATGTGAACTTAACGATAAAAATATAAAAAGTATGATTAGTTCAATACAAATGACTTTAAACGATATTTAGCGGAATTATCACCATTTTTTACCAAATTTTTTCCCAAATTTTTTTTCTATTTTTTGTATTCACCCAAATGTATTGTAAATACGTGTTTTAGATGTAAAATAATGTGAACTTAACGATAAAAATATAAAAAGTATGATTAGTTCAATACAAATGACTTTAAATGATATTTAGCGGAATTATCACCATTTTTTACCAAATTTTTTTTCTATTTTTGTATTCACCCAAATGTATTGTAAATACGTGTTTTAGATGTAAAATAATGTGAACTTAACGTTAAAAATATAAAAAGTATGATTAGTTTAATAGAAATGACTTAAGTCGATATTTAGCGGATTCATCAGCTGTATTTCAAAATTTTTTTACGACCTTTTATATTCACCCAAATGTATTGTAAATACGTGTTTTAGATGTAAAATAATGTGAACTTAACGATAAAAATATAAAAAGTATGATTAGTTCAATACAAATGACTTTAAACGATATTTAGCGGAATTATCACCATTTTTTACCAAATTTTTTCCCAAATTTTTTTTCTATTTTTTGTATTCACCCAAATGTATTGTAAATACGTGTTTTAGATGTAAAATAATGTGAACTTAACGATAAAAATATAAAAAGTATGATTAGTTCAATACAAATGACTTTAAACGATATTTAGCGGAATTATCACCATTCTTTACCAAATTTTTTCCCAAATTTTTTTTCTATTTTTTGTATTCACCCAAATGTATTGTAAATACGTGTTTTAGATGTAAAATAATGTGAACTTAACGATAAAAATATAAAAAGTATGATTAGTTCAATACAAATGACTTTAAACGATATTTAGCGGAATTATCACCATTTTTTACCAAATTTTTTCCCAAATTTTATTTCTACTTTCTGTATTCACCCAAATGTATTGTAAATACGTGTTTTAGATGTAAAATAATGTGAACTTAACGATAAAAATATAAAAAGTATGATTAGTTCAATACAAATGACTTTAAACGATATTTAGCGGAATTATCACCATTTTTTACCCAATTTTTTCCCAAATTTTTTTTCTATTTTTTGTATTCACCCAAATGTATTGTAAATACGTGTTTTAGATGTAAAATAATGTGAACTTAACGTTAAAAATATAAAAAGTATGATTAGTTTAATAGAAATGACTTAAGACGATATTTAGCGGATTCATCAGCTGTATTTCAAAATTTTTTTACGACCTTTTATATTCACCCAAATGTATTGTAAATACGTGTTTTAGATGTAAAATAATGTGAACTTAACGTTAAAAATATAAAAAGTATGATTAGTTTAATAGAAATGACTTAAGACGATATTTAGCGGATTCATCACCTATATTTCAAAATTTTTTTACGAACTTTTATATTCACCCAAATGTATTGTAAAGACGTGTTTTAGATGTAAAATAATGTGAACTTAACGATAAAAATATAAAAAGTATGATTAGTTCAATACAAATGACTTTAAACGATATTTAGCGGAATTATCACCATTTTTTACCAAATTTTTTCCCAAATTTTTTTTCTATTTTTTGTATTCACCCAAATGTATTGTAAATACGTGTTTTAGATGTAAAATAATGTGAACTTAACGATAAAAATATAAAAAGTATGATTAGTTCAATACAAATGACTTTAAATGATATTTAGCGGAATTATCACCATTTTTTACCAAATTTTTTTTCTATTTTTGTATTCACCCAAATGTATTGTAAATACGTGTTTTAGATGTAAAATAATGTGAACTTAACGTTAAAAATATAAAAAGTATGATTAGTTTAATAGAAATGACTTAAGTCGATATTTAGCGGATTCATCAGCTGTATTTCAAAATTTTTTTACGACCTTTTATATTCACCCAAATGTATTGTAAATACGTGTTTTAGATGTAAAATAATGTGAACTTAACGATAAAAATATAAAAAGTATGATTAGTTCAATACAAATGACTTTAAACGATATTTAGCGGAATTATCACCATTTTTTACCAAATTTTTTCCCAAATTTTTTTTCTATTTTTTGTATTCACCCAAATGTATTGTAAATACGTGTTTTAGATGTAAAATAATGTGAACTTAACGATAAAAATATAAAAAGTATGATTAGTTCAATACAAATGACTTTAAACGATATTTAGCGGAATTATCACCATTCTTTACCAAATTTTTTCCCAAATTTTTTTTCTATTTTTTGTATTCACCCAAATGTATTGTAAATACGTGTTTTAGATGTAAAATAATGTGAACTTAACGATAAAAATATAAAAAGTATGATTAGTTCAATACAAATGACTTTAAACGATATTTAGCGGAATTATCACCATTTTTTACCAAATTTTTTCCCAAATTTTATTTCTACTTTCTGTATTCACCCAAATGTATTGTAAATACGTGTTTTAGATGTAAAATAATGTGAACTTAACGATAAAAATATAAAAAGTATGATTAGTTCAATACAAATGACTTTAAACGATATTTAGCGGAATTATCACCATTTTTTACCCAATTTTTTCCCAAATTTTTTTTCTATTTTTTGTATTCACCCAAATGTATTGTAAATACGTGTTTTAGATGTAAAATAATGTGAACTTAACGTTAAAAATATAAAAAGTATGATTAGTTTAATAGAAATGACTTAAGACGATATTTAGCGGATTCATCAGCTGTATTTCAAAATTTTTTTACGACCTTTTATATTCACCCAAATGTATTGTAAATACGTGTTTTAGATGTAAAATAATGTGAACTTAACGTTAAAAATATAAAAAGTATGATTAGTTTAATAGAAATGACTTAAGACGATATTTAGCGGATTCATCAGCTGTATTTCAAAATTTTTTTACGACCTTTTATATTCACCCAAATGTATTGTAAATACGTGTTTTAGATGTAAAATAATTTGAACTTAACGTTAAAAATATAATAAGTATGATTAGTTTAATAGAAATGACTTAAGACGATATTTAGCGGATTCATCACCTATATTTCAAAATTTTTTTACGAACTTTTATATTCACCCAAATGTATTGTAAAGACGTGTTTTAGATGTAAAATAATGTGAACTTAACGATAAAAATATAAAAAGTATGATTAGTTCAATACAAATGACTTTAAACGATATTTAGCGGAATTATCACCATTTTTTACCAAATTTTTTCCCAAATTTTATTTCTACTTTCTGTATTCACCCAAATGTATTGTAAATACGTGTTTTAGATGTAAAATAATGTGACCTTAACGATAAAAATATAAAAAGTATGATTAGTTCAATACAAATGACTTTAAACGATATTTAGCGGAATTATCACCATTTTTTACCCAATTTTTTCCCAAATTTTTTTTCTATTTTTTGTATTCACCCAAATGTATTGTAAATACGTGTTTTAGATGTAAAATAATGTGAACTTAACGTTAAAAATATAAAAAGTATGATTAGTTTAATAGAAATGACTTAAGACGATATTTAGCGGATTCATCAGCTGTATTTCAAAATTTTTTTACGACCTTTTATATTCACCCAAATGTATTGTAAATACGTGTTTTAGATGTAAAATAATGTGAACTTAACGTTAAAAATATAAAAAGTATGATTAGTTTAATAGAAATGACTTAAGACGATATTTAGCGGATTCATCACCTATATTTCAAAATTTTTTTACGAACTTTTATATTCACCCAAATGTATTGTAAAGACGTGTTTTAGATGTAAAATAATGTGAACTTAACGGTAAAAATATAAAAAGTATGATTAGTTCAATACAAATGACTTTAAACGATATTTAGCGGAATTATCACCATTTTTTACCAAATTTTTTCCCAAATTTTTTTTCTATTTTTTGTATTCACCCAAATGTATTGTAAATACGTGTTTTAGATGTAAAATAATGTGAACTTAACGATAAAAATATAAAAAGTATGATTAGTTCAATACAAATGACTTTAAATGATATTTAGCGGAATTATCACCATTTTTTACCAAATTTTTTTTCTATTTTTGTATTCACCCAAATGTATTGTAAATACGTGTTTTAGATGTAAAATAATGTGAACTTAACGTTAAAAATATAAAAAGTATGATTAGTTTAATAGAAATGACTTAAGTCGATATTTAGCGGATTCATCAGCTGTATTTCAAAATTTTTTTACGACCTTTTATATTCACCCAAATGTATTGTAAATACGTGTTTTAGATGTAAAATAATGTGAACTTAACGATAAAAATATAAAAAGTATGATTAGTTCAATACAAATGACTTTAAACGATATTTAGCGGAATTATCACCATTTTTTACCAAATTTTTTCCCAAATTTTTTTTCTATTTTTTGTATTCACCCAAATGTATTGTAAATACGTGTTTTAGATGTAAAATAATGTGAACTTAACGATAAAAATATAAAAAGTATGATTAGTTCAATACAAATGACTTTAAACGATATTTAGCGGAATTATCACCATTCTTTACCAAATTTTTTCCCAAATTTTTTTTCTATTTTTTGTATTCACCCAAATGTATTGTAAATACGTGTTTTAGATGTAAAATAATGTGAACTTAACGATAAAAATATAAAAAGTATGATTAGTTCAATACAAATGACTTTAAACGATATTTAGCGGAATTATCACCATTTTTTACCAAATTTTTTCCCAAATTTTATTTCTACTTTCTGTATTCACCCAAATGTATTGTAAATACGTGTTTTAGATGTAAAATAATGTGAACTTAACGATAAAAATATAAAAAGTATGATTAGTTCAATACAAATGACTTTAAACGATATTTAGCGGAATTATCACCATTTTTTACCCAATTTTTTCCCAAATTTTTTTTCTATTTTTTGTATTCACCCAAATGTATTGTAAATACGTGTTTTAGATGTAAAATAATGTGAACTTAACGTTAAAAATATAAAAAGTATGATTAGTTTAATAGAAATGACTTAAGACGATATTTAGCGGATTCATCAGCTGTATTTCAAAATTTTTTTACGACCTTTTATATTCACCCAAATGTATTGTAAATACGTGTTTTAGATGTAAAATAATGTGAACTTAACGTTAAAAATATAAAAAGTATGATTAGTTTAATAGAAATGACTTAAGACGATATTTAGCGGATTCATCAGCTGTATTTCAAAATTTTTTTACGACCTTTTATATTCACCCAAATGTATTGTAAATACGTGTTTTAGATGTAAAATAATGTGAACTTAACGATAAAAATATAAAAAGTATGATTAGTTCAATACAAATGACTTTAAACGATATTTAGCGGAATTATCACCATTTTTTACCAAATTTTTTCCCAAATTTTTTTTCTATTTTTTGTATTCACCCAAATGTATTGTAAATACGTGTTTTAGATGTAAAATAATGTGAACTTAACGATAAAAATATAAAAAGTATGATTAGTTCAATACAAATGACTTTAAACGATATTTAGCGGAATTATCACCATTCTTTACCAAATTTTTTCCCAAATTTTTTTTCTATTTTTTGTATTCACCCAAATGTATTGTAAATACGTGTTTTAGATGTAAAATAATGTGAACTTAACGATAAAAATATAAAAAGTATGATTAGTTCAATACAAATGACTTTAAACGATATTTAGCGGAATTATCACCATTTTTTACCAAATTTTTTCCCAAATTTTATTTCTACTTTCTGTATTCACCCAAATGTATTGTAAATACGTGTTTTAGATGTAAAATAATGTGAACTTAACGATAAAAATATAAAAAGTATGATTAGTTCAATACAAATGACTTTAAACGATATTTAGCGGAATTATCACCATTTTTTACCCAATTTTTTCCCAAATTTTTTTTCTATTTTTTGTATTCACCCAAATGTATTGTAAATACGTGTTTTAGATGTAAAATAATGTGAACTTAACGTTAAAAATATAAAAAGTATGATTAGTTTAATAGAAATGACTTAAGACGATATTTAGCGGATTCATCAGCTGTATTTCAAAATTTTTTTACGACCTTTTATATTCACCCAAATGTATTGTAAATACGTGTTTTAGATGTAAAATAATGTGAACTTAACGTTAAAAATATAAAAAGTATGATTAGTTTAATAGAAATGACTTAAGACGATATTTAGCGGATTCATCAGCTGTATTTCAAAATTTTTTTACGACCTTTTATATTCACCCAAATGTATTGTAAATACGTGTTTTAGATGTAAAATAATTTGAACTTAACGTTAAAAATATAATAAGTATGATTAGTTTAATAGAAATGACTTAAGACGATATTTAGCGGATTCATCACCTATATTTCAAAATTTTTTTACGAACTTTTATATTCACCCAAATGTATTGTAAAGACGTGTTTTAGATGTAAAATAATGTGAACTTAACGATAAAAATATAAAAAGTATGATTAGTTCAATACAAATGACTTTAAACGATATTTAGCGGAATTATCACCATTTTTTACCAAATTTTTTCCCAAATTTTTTTTCTATTTTTTGTATTCACCCAAATGTATTGTAAATACGTGTTTTAGATGTAAAATAATGTGAACTTAACGATAAAAATATAAAAAGTATGATTAGTTCAATACAAATGACTTTAAATGATATTTAGCGGAATTATCACCATTTTTTACCAAATTTTTTTTCTATTTTTGTATTCACCCAAATGTATTGTAAACACGTGTTTTAGATGTAAAATAATGTGAACTTAACGTTAAAAATATAAAAAGTATGATTAGTTTAATAGAAATGACTTAAGACGATATTTAGCGGATTCATCACCTGTATTTCAAAATTTTTTTACGACCTTTTATATTCACCCAAATGTATTGTAAAGACGTGTTTTAGATGTAAAATAATGTGAACTTAACGATAAAAATATAAAAAGTATGATTAGTTCAATACAAATGACTTTAAACGATATTTAGCGGAATTATCACCATTTTTTACCAAATTTTTTTTCTATTTTTTTTCTATTTTTTGTATTCACCCAAATGTATTGTAAATACGTGTTTTAGATGTAAAATAATGTGAACTTAACGTTAAAAATATAAAAAGTATGATTAGTTTAATAGAAATGACTTAAGACGATATTTAGCGGATTCATCACCTGTATTTCAAAATTTTTTTACGACCTTTTATATTCACCCAAATGTATTGTAAAGACGTGTTTTAGATGTAAAATAATGTGAACTTAACGATAAAAATATAAAAAGTATGATTAGTTCAATACAAATGACTTTAAACGATATTTAGCGGAATTATCACCATTTTTTACCAAATTTTTTCCCAAATTTTATTTCTATTTTCTGTATTCACCCAAATGTATTGTAAATACGTGTTTTAGATGTAAAATAATGTGAACTTAACGATAAAAATATAAAAAGTATGATTAGTTCAATACAAATGACTTTAAACGATATTTAGCGGAATTATCACCATTTTTAACCAATTTTTTTTTCTATTTTTTGTATTCACCCAAATGTATTGTAAATACGTGTTTTAGATGTAAAATAATGTGAACTTAACGTTAAAAATATAAAAAGTATGATTAGTTTAATAGAAATGACTTAAGACGATATTTAGCGGATTCATCAGCTGTATTTCAAAATTTTTTTACGACCTTTTATATTCACCCAAATGTATTGTAAATACGTGTTTTAGATGTAAAAAAATGTGAACTTAACGTTAAAAATATAAAAAGTATGATTAGTTTAATAGAAATGACTTAAGACGATATTTAGCGGATTCATCACCTGTATTTCAAAATTTTTTTACGACCTTTTATATTCACCCAAATGTATTGTAAAGACGTGTTTTAGATGTAAAATAATGTGAACTTAACGATAAAAATATAAAAAGTATGATTAGTTCAATACAAATGACTTTAAACGATATTTAGCGGAATTATCACCATTTTTTACCAAATTTTTTCCCAAATTTTATTTCTATTTTCTGTATTCACCCAAATGTATTGTAAATACGTGTTTTAGATGTAAAATAATGTGAACTTAACGATAAAAATATAAAAAGTATGATTAGTTCAATACAAATGACTTTAAACGATATTTAGCGGAATTATCACCATTTTTAACCAATTTTTTTTTCTATTTTTTGTATTCACCCAAATGTATTGTAAATACGTGTTTTAGATGTAAAATAATGTGAACTTAACGTTAAAAATATAAAAAGTATGATTAGTTTAATAGAAATGACTTAAGACGATATTTAGCAGATTCATCAGCTGTATTTCAAAATTTTTTTACGACCTTTTATATTCACCCAAATGTATTGTAAATACGTGTTTTAGATGTAAAATAATGTGAACTTAACGATAAAAATATAAAAAGTATGATTAGTTCAATACAAATGACTTTAAACGATATTTAGCGGAATTATCACCATTTTTTACCCAATTTTTTCCCAAATTTTTTTTCTATTTTTTGTATTCACCCAAATGTATTGTAAATACGTGTTTTAGATGTAAAATAATGTGAACTTAACGTTAAAAATATAAAAAGTATGATTAGTTTAATAGAAATGACTTAAGACGATATTTAGCGGATTCATCAGCTGTATTTCAAAATTTTTTTACGACCTTTTATATTCACCCAAATGTATTGTAAATACGTGTTTTAGATGTAAAATAATGTGAACTTAACGATAAAAATATAAAAAGTATGATTAGTTCAATACAAATGACTTTAAACGATATTTAGCGGAATTATCACCATTTTTTACCAAATTTTTTCCCAAATTTTATTTCTATTTTCTGTATTCACCCAAATGTATTGTAAATACGTGTTTTAGATGTAAAATAATGTGAACTTAACGATAAAAATATAAAAAGTATGATTAGTTCAATACAAATGACTTTAAACGATATTTAGCGGAATTATCACCATTTTTTACCCAATTTTTTCCCAAATTTTTTTTCTATTTTTTGTATTCACCCAAATGTATTGTAAACACGTGTTTTAGATGTAAAATAATGTGAACTTAACGTTAAAAATATAAAAAGTATGATTAGTTTAATAGAAATGACTTAAGACGATATTTAGCGGATTCATCACCTGTATTTCAAAATTTTTTTACGACCTTTTATATTCACCCTAATGTATTTTAAAGACGTGTTTTAGATGTAAAATAATGTGAACTTAACGATAAAAATATAAAAAGTATGATTAGTTCAATACAAATGACTTTAAACGATATTTAGCGGAATTATCACCATTTTTTACCAAATTTTTTCCAAAATTTTTTTTCTATTTTTTGTATTCACCCAAATGTATTGTAAATACGTGTTTTAGATGTAAAATAATGTGAACTTAACGATAAAAATATAAAAAGTATGATTAGTTCAATACAAATGACTTTAAACGATATTTAGCGGAATTATCACCATTTTTTACCAAATTTTTTTTCTATTTTTTGTATTCACCCAAATGTATTGTAAATACGTGTTTTAGATGTAAAATAATGTGAACTTAACGTTAAAAATATAAAAAGTATGATTAGTTTAATAGAAATGACTTAAGACGATATTTAGCAGATTCATCAGCTGTAATTCAAAATTTTTTTACGACCTTTTATATTCACCCAAATGTATTGTAAATACGTGTTTTAGATGTAAAATAATGTGAACTTAACGATAAAAATATAAAAAGTATGATTAGTTCAATACAAATGACTTTAAACGATATTTAGCGGAATTATCACCATTTTTTACCCAATTTTTTCCCAAATTTTTTTTCTATTTTTTGTATTCACCCAAATGTATTGTAAACACGTGTTTTAGATGTAAAATAATGTGAACTTAACGTTAAAAATATAAAAAGTATGATTAGTTTAATAGAAATGACTTAAGACGATATTTAGCGGATTCATCACCTGTATTTCAAAATTTTTTTACGAACTTTTATATTCACCCAAATGTATTGTAAATACGTGTTTTAGATGTAAAATAATGTGAACTTAACGATAAAAATATAAAAAGTATGATTAGTTCAATACAAATGACTTTAAACGATATTTAGCGGAATTATCACCATTTTTTACCCAATTTTTTCCCAAATTTTTTTTCTATTTTTTGTATTCACCCAAATGTATTGTAAATACGTGTTTTAGATGTAAAATAATGTGAACTTAACGTTAAAAATATAAAAAGTATGATTAGTTTAATAGAAATGACTTAAGACGATATTTAGCGGATTCATCAGCTGTATTTCAAAATTTTTTTACGACCTTTTATATTCACCCAAATGTATTGTAAATACGTGTTTTAGATGTAAAATAATGTGAACTTAACGATAAAAATATAAAAAGTATGATTAGTTCAATACAAATGACTTTAAACGATATTTAGCGGAATTATCACCATTTTTTACCAAATTTTTTCCCAAATTTTATTTCTATTTTCTGTATTCACCCAAATGTATTGTAAATACGTGTTTTAGATGTAAAATAATGTGAACTTAACGATAAAAATATAAAAAGTATGATTAGTTCAATACAAATGACTTTAAACGATATTTAGCGGAATTATCACCATTTTTTACCCAATTTTTTCCCAAATTTTTTTTCTATTTTTTGTATTCACCCAAATGTATTGTAAACACGTGTTTTAGATGTAAAATAATGTGAACTTAACGTTAAAAATATAAAAAGTATGATTAGTTTAATAGAAATGACTTAAGACGATATTTAGCGGATTCATCACCTGTATTTCAAAATTTTTTTACGAACTTTTATATTCACCCAAATGTATTGTAAATACGTGTTTTAGATGTAAAATAATGTGAACTTAACGATAAAAATATAAAAAGTATGATTAGTTCAATACAAATGACTTTAAACGATATTTAGCGGAATTATCACCATTTTTTACCAAATTTTTTCCCAAATTTTTTTTCTATTTTTTGTATTCACCCAAATGTATTGTAAATACGTGTTTTAGATGTAAAAAAATGTGAACTTAACGTTAAAAATATAAAAAGTATGATTAGTTTAATAGAAATGACTTAAGACGATATTTAGCGGATTCATCACCTGTATTTCAAAATTTTTTTACGACCTTTTATATTCACCCAAATGTATTGTAAAGACGTGTTTTAGATGTAAAATAATGTGAACTTAACGATAAAAATATAAAAAGTATGATTAGTTCAATACAAATGACTTTAAACGATATTTAGCGGAATTATCACCATTTTTTACCAAATTTTTTCCCAAATTTTATTTCTATTTTCTGTATTCACCCAAATGTATTGTAAATACGTGTTTTAGATGTAAAATAATGTGAACTTAACGATAAAAATATAAAAAGTATGATTAGTTCAATACAAATGACTTTAAACGATATTTAGCGGAATTATCACCATTTTTTACCAAATTTTTTCCCAAATTTTATTTCTATTTTCTGTATTCACCCAAATGTATTGTAAATACGTGTTTTAGATGTAAAATAATGTGAACTTAACGATAAAAATATAAAAAGTATGATTAGTTCAATACAAATGACTTTAAACGATATTTAGCGGAATTATCACCATTTTTTACCCAATTTTTTCCCAAATTTTTTTTCTATTTTTTGTATTCACCCAAATGTATTGTAAATACGTGTTTTAGATGTAAAATAATGTGAACTTAACGTTAAAAATATAAAAAGTATGATTAGTTTAATAGAAATGACTTAAGACGATATTTAGCGGATTCATCAGCTGTATTTCAAAATTTTTTTACGACCTTTTATATTCACCCAAATGTATTGTAAATACGTGTTTTAGATGTAAAATAATGTGAACTTAACGATAAAAATATAAAAAGTATGATTAGTTCAATACAAATGACTTTAAACGATATTTAGCGGAATTATCACCATTTTTTACCAAATTTTTTCCCAAATTTTATTTCTATTTTCTGTATTCACCCAAATGTATTGTAAATACGTGTTTTAGATGTAAAATAATGTGAACTTAACGATAAAAATATAAAAAGTATGATTAGTTCAATACAAATGACTTTAAACGATATTTAGCGGAATTATCACCATTTTTTACCCAATTTTTTCCCAAATTTTTTTTCTATTTTTTGTATTCACCCAAATGTATTGTAAACACGTGTTTTAGATGTAAAATAATGTGAACTTAACGTTAAAAATATAAAAAGTATGATTAGTTTAATAGAAATGACTTAAGACGATATTTAGCGGATTCATCACCTGTATTTCAAAATTTTTTTACGACCTTTTATATTCACCCAAATGTATTTTAAAGACGTGTTTTAGATGTAAAATAATGTGAACTTAACGATAAAAATATAAAAAGTATGATTAGTTCAATACAAATGACTTTAAACGATATTTAGCGGAATTATCACCATTTTTTACCAAATTTTTTCCAAAATTTTTTTTCTATTTTTTGTATTCACCCAAATGTATTGTAAATACGTGTTTTAGATGTAAAATAATGTGAACTTAACGATAAAAATATAAAAAGTATGATTAGTTCAATACAAATGACTTTAAACGATATTTAGCGGAATTATCACCATTTTTTACCAAATTTTTTTTCTATTTTTTGTATTCACCCAAATGTATTGTAAATACGTGTTTTAGATGTAAAATAATGTGAACTTAACGTTAAAAATATAAAAAGTATGATTAGTTTAATAGAAATGACTTAAGACGATATTTAGCAGATTCATCAGCTGTAATTCAAAATTTTTTTACGACCTTTTATATTCACCCAAATGTATTGTAAATACGTGTTTTAGATGTAAAATAATGTGAACTTAACGATAAAAATATAAAAAGTATGATTAGTTCAATACAAATGACTTTAAACGATATTTAGCGGAATTATCACCATTTTTTACCAAATTTTTTCCCAAATTTTATTTCTATTTTCTGTATTCATCCAAATGTATTGTAAATACGTGTTTTAGATGTAAAATAATGTGAACTTAACGATAAAAATATAAAAAGTATGATTAGTTCAATACAAATGACTTTAAACGATATTTAGCGGAATTATCACCATTTTTTACCCAATTTTTTCCCAAATTTTTTTTCTATTTTTTGTATTCACCCAAATGTATTGTAAATACGTGTTTTAGATGTAAAATAATGTGAACTTAACGTTAAAAATATAAAAAGTATGATTAGTTTAATAGAAATGACTTAAGACGATATTTAGCGGATTCATCAGCTGTATTTCAAAATTTTTTTACGACCTTTTATATTCACCCAAATGTATTGTAAATACGTGTTTTAGATGTAAAATAATGTGAACTTAACGATAAAAATATAAAAAGTATGATTAGTTCAATACAAATGACTTTAAACGATATTTAGCGGAATTATCACCATTTTTTACCAAATTTTTTCCCAAATTTTATTTCTATTTTCTGTATTCACCCAAATGTATTGTAAATACGTGTTTTAGATGTAAAATAATGTGAACTTAACGATAAAAATATAAAAAGTATGATTAGTTCAATACAAATGACTTTAAACGATATTTAGCGGAATTATCACCATTTTTTACCCAATTTTTTCCCAAATTTTTTTTCTATTTTTTGTATTCACCCAAATGTATTGTAAACACGTGTTTTAGATGTAAAATAATGTGAACTTAACGTTAAAAATATAAAAAGTATGATTAGTTTAATAGAAATGACTTAAGACGATATTTAGCGGATTCATCACCTGTATTTCAAAATTTTTTTACGACCTTTTATATTCACCCAAATGTATTGTAAAGACGTGTTTTAGATGTAAAATAATGTGAACTTAACGATAAAAATATAAAAAGTATGATTAGTTCAATACAAATGACTTTAAACGATATTTAGCGGAATTATCACCATTTTTTACCAAATTTTTTCCAAAATTTTTTTTCTATTTTTTGTATTCACCCAAATGTATTGTAAATACGTGTTTTAGATGTAAAATAATGTGAACTTAACGATAAAAATATAAAAAGTATGATTAGTTCAATACAAATGACTTTAAACGATATTTACAGGAATTATCACCATTTTTTACCAAATTTTTTCCCAAATTTTATTTCTATTTTCTGTATTCACCCAAATGTATTGTAAATACGTGTTTTAGATGTAAAATAATGTGAACTTAACGATAAAAATATAAAAAGTATGATCAGTTCAATACAAATGACTTTAAACGATATTTAGCGGAATTATCACCATTTTTTACCAAATTTTTTTTCTATTTTTTGTATTCACCCAAATGTATTGTAAATACGTGTTTTAGATGTAAAATAATGTGAACTTAACGTTAAAAATATAAAAAGTATGATTAGTTTAATAGAAATGACTTAAGACGATATTTAGCAGATTCATCAGCTGTAATTCAAAATTTTTTTACGACCTTTTATATTCACCCAAATGTATTGTAAATACGTGTTTTAGATGTAAAATAATGTGAACTTAACGATAAAAATATAAAAAGTATGATTAGTTCAATACAAATGACTTTAAACGATATTTAGCGGAATTATCACCATTTTTTACCAAATTTTTTCCCAAATTTTATTTCTATTTTCTGTATTCACCCAAATGTATTGTAAATACGTGTTTTAGATGTAAAATAATGTGAACTTAACGATAAAAATATAAAAAGTATGATTAGTTCAATACAAATGACTTTAAACGATATTTAGCGGAATTATCACCATTTTTTACCCAATTTTTTCCCAAATTTTTTTTCTATTTTTTGTATTCACCCAAATGTATTGTAAATACGTGTTTTAGATGTAAAATAATGTGAACTTAACGTTAAAAATATAAAAAGTATGATTAGTTTAATAGAAATGACTTAAGACGATATTTAGCGGATTCATCAGCTGTATTTCAAAATTTTTTTACGACCTTTTATATTCACCCAAATGTATTGTAAATACGTGTTTTAGATGTAAAATAATGTGAACTTAACGATAAAAATATAAAAAGTATGATTAGTTCAATACAAATGACTTTAAACGATATTTAGCGGAATTATCACCATTTTTTACCAAATTTTTTCCCAAATTTTATTTCTATTTTCTGTATTCACCCAAATGTATTGTAAATACGTGTTTTAGATGTAAAATAATGTGAACTTAACGATAAAAATATAAAAAGTATGATTAGTTCAATACAAATGACTTTAAACGATATTTAGCGGAATTATCACCATTTTTTACCCAATTTTTTCCCAAATTTTTTTTCTATTTTTTGTATTCACCCAAATGTATTGTAAACACGTGTTTTAGATGTAAAATAATGTGAACTTAACGTTAAAAATATAAAAAGTATGATTAGTTTAATAGAAATGACTTAAGACGATATTTAGCGGATTCATCACCTGTATTTCAAAATTTTTTTACGAACTTTTATATTCACCCAAATGTATTGTAAATACGTGTTTTAGATGTAAAATAATGTGAACTTAACGATAAAAATATAAAAAGTATGATTAGTTCAATACAAATGACTTTAAACGATATTTAGCGGAATTATCACCATTTTTTACCAAATTTTTTCCCAAATTTTTTTTCTATTTTTTGTATTCACCCAAATGTATTGTAAATACGTGTTTTAGATGTAAAAAAATGTGAACTTAACGTTAAAAATATAAAAAGTATGATTAGTTTAATAGAAATGACTTAAGACGATATTTAGCGGATTCATCACCTGTATTTCAAAATTTTTTTACGACCTTTTATATTCACCCAAATGTATTGTAAAGACGTGTTTTAGATGTAAAATAATGTGAACTTAACGATAAAAATATAAAAAGTATGATTAGTTCAATACAAATGACTTTAAACGATATTTAGCGGAATTATCACCATTTTTTACCAAATTTTTTTTCTATTTTTTGTATTCACCCAAATGTATTGTAAATACGTGTTTTAGATGTAAAATAATGTGAACTTAACGTTAAAAATATAAAAAGTATGATTAGTTTAATAGAAATGACTTAAGTCGATATTTAGCGGATTCATCAGCTGTATTTCAAAATTTTTTTACGACCTTTTATATTCACCCAAATGTATTGTAAATACGTGTTTTAGATGTAAAATAATGTGAACTTAACGATAAAAATATAAAAAGTATGATTAGTTCAATACAAATGACTTTAAACGATATTTAGCGGAATTATCACCATTTTTTACCAAATTTTTTCCCAAATTTTATTTCTACTTTCTGTATTCACCCAAATGTATTGTAAATACGTGTTTTAGATGTAAAATAATGTGAACTTAACGATAAAAATATAAAAAGTATGATTAGTTCAATACAAATGACTTTAAACGATATTTAGCGGAATTATCACCATTTTTTACCCAATTTTTTCCCAAATTTTTTTTCTATTTTTTGTATTCACCCAAATGTATTGTAAATACGTGTTTTAGATGTAAAATAATGTGAACTTAACGTTAAAAATATAAAAAGTATGATTAGTTTAATAGAAATGACTTAAGACGATATTTAGCGGATTCATCAGCTGTATTTCAAAATTTTTTTACGACCTTTTATATTCACCCAAATGTATTGTAAATACGTGTTTTAGATGTAAAATAATGTGAACTTAATGTTAAAAATATAAAAAGTATGATTAGTTTAATAGAAATGACTTAAGACGATATTTAGCAGATTCATCAGCTGTAATTCAAAATTTTTTTACGACCTTTTATATTCACCCAAATGTATTGTAAATACGTGTTTTAGATGTAAAATAATGTGAACTTAACGATAAAAATATAAAAAGTATGATTAGTTCAATACAAATGACTTTAAACGATATTTAGCGGAATTATCACCATTTTTTACCAAATTTTTTCCCAAATTTTATTTCTATTTTCTGTATTCACCCAAATGTATTGTAAATACGTGTTTTAGATGTAAAATAATGTGAACTTAACGATAAAAATATAAAAAGTATGATTAGTTCAATACAAATGACTTTAAACGATATTTAGCGGAATTATCACCATTTTTTACCCAATTTTTTCCCAAATTTTTTTTCTATTTTTTGTATTCACCCAAATGTATTGTAAATACGTGTTTTAGATGTAAAATAATTTGAACTTA
This sequence comes from Diuraphis noxia, assembly GCF_037042655.1. Lineage (NCBI taxonomy): Eukaryota > Metazoa > Arthropoda > Insecta > Hemiptera > Aphididae > Diuraphis > Diuraphis noxia. Next base: position 2,204,868 of record NW_028301721.1, read on the forward strand.
ACGTTAAAAATATAAAAATTATGATTAGTTTAATAGAAATGACTTAAGACGATATTTAGCGGATTCATCACCTATATTTCAAAATTTTTTTACGAACTTTTATATTCACCCAAATGTATTGTAAAGACGTGTTTTAGATGTAAAATAATGTGAACTTAACGATAAAAATATAAAAAGTATGATTAGTTCAATACAAATGACTTTAAACGATATTTAGCGGAATTATCACCATTTTTTACCAAATTTTTTCCCAAATTTTTTTTCTATTTTTTGTATTCACCCAAATGTATTGTAAATACGTGTTTTAGATGTAAAATAATGTGAACTTAACGATAAAAATATAAAAAGTATGATTAGTTCAATACAAATGACTTTAAATGATATTTAGCGGAATTATCACCATTTTTTACCAAATTTTTTTTCTATTTTTGTATTCACCCAAATGTATTGTAAATACGTGTTTTAGATGTAAAATAATGTGAACTTAACGATAAAAATATAAAAAGTATGATTAGTTCAATACAAATGACTTTAAACGATATTTAGCGGAATTATCACCATTTTTTACCAAATTTTTTCCCAAATTTTTTTTCTATTTTTTGTATTCACCCAAATGTATTGTAAATACGTGTTTTAGATGTAAAATAATGTGAACTTAACGATAAAAATATAAAAAGTATGATTAGTTTAATAGAAATGACTTAAGACGATATTTAGCGGATTCATCACCTATATTTCAAAATTTTTTTACGAACTTTTATATTCACCCAAATGTATTGTAAAGACGTGTTTTAGATGTAAAATAATGTGAACTTAACGATAAAAATATAAAAAGTATGATTAGTTCAATACAAATGACTTTAAACGATATTTAGCGGAATTATCACCATTTTTTACCAAATTTTTTCCCAAATTTTTTTTCTATTTTTTTTATTCACCCAAATGTATTGTAAATACGTGTTTTAGATGTAAAATAATGTGAACTTAACGATAAAAATATAAAAAGTATGATTAGTTCAATACAAATGACTTTAAATGATATTTAGCGGAATTATCACCATTTTTTACCAAATTTTTTTTCTATTTTTGTATTCACCCAAATGTATTGTAAATACGTGTTTTAGATGTAAAATAATGTGAACTTAACGTTAAAAATATAAAAAGTATGATTAGTTTAATAGAAATGACTTAAGACGATATTTAGCGGATTCATCAGCTGTATTTCAAAATTTTTTTACGACCTTTTATATTCACCCAAATGTATTGTAAATACGTGTTTTAGATGTAAAATAATGTGAACTTAACGATAAAAATATAAAAAGTATGATTAGTTCAATACAAATGACTTTAAACGATATTTAGCGGAATTATCACCATTTTTTACCAAATTTTTTCCCAAATTTTATTTCTATTTTCTGTATTCACCCAAATGTATTGTAAATACGTGTTTTAGATGTAAAATAATGTGAACTTAACGATAAAAATATAAAAAGTATGATTAGTTCAATACAAATGACTTTAAACGATATTTAGCGGAATTATCACCATTTTTTACCCAATTTTTTCCCAAATTTTTTTTCTATTTTTTGTATTCACCCAAATGTATTGTAAATACGTGTTTTAGATGTAAAATAATTTGAACTTAACGTTAAAAATATAAAAAGTATGATTAGTTTAATAGAAATGACTTAAGACGATATTTAGCGGATTCATCACCTATATTTCAAAATTTTTTTACGAACTTTTATATTCACCCAAATGTATTGTAAAGACGTGTTTTAGATGTAAAATAATGTGAACTTAACGATAAAAATATAAAAAGTATGATTAGTTCAATACAAATGACTTTAAACGATATTTAGCGGAATTATCACCATTTTTTACCAAATTTTTTCCCAAATTTTTTTTCTATTTTTTGTATTCACCCAAATGTATTGTAAATACGTGTTTTAGATGTAAAATAATGTGAACTTAACGATAAAAATATAAAAAGTATGATTAGTTCAATACAAATGACTTTAAATGATATTTAGCGGAATTATCACCATTTTTTACCAAATTTTTTTTCTATTTTCGTATTCACCCAAATGTATTGTAAACACGTGTTTTAGATGTAAAATAATGTGAACTTAACGTTAAAAATATAAAAAGTATGATTAGTTTAATAGAAATGACTTAAGACGATATTTAGCGGATTCATCACCTGTATTTCAAAATTTTTTTACGACCTTTTATATTCACCCAAATGTATTGTAAAGACGTGTTTTAGATGTAAAATAATGTGAACTTAACGATAAAAATATAAAAAGTATGATTAGTTCAATACAAATGACTTTAAACGATATTTAGCGGAATTATCACCATTTTTTACCAAATTTTTTCCAACATTTTTTTTCTATTTTTTGTATTCACCCAAATGTATTGTAAATACGTGTTTTAGATGTAAAATAATGTGAACTTAACGATAAAAATATAAAAAGTATGATTAGTTCAATACAAATGACTTTAAACGATATTTAGCGGAATTATCACCATTTTTTACCAAATTTTTTTTCTATTTTTTGTATTCACCCAAATGTATTGTAAATACGTGTTTTAGATGTAAAATAATGTGAACTTAACGTTAAAAATATAAAAAGTATGATTAGTTTAATAGAAATGACTTAAGACGATATTTAGCGGATTCATCAGCTGTATTTCAAAATTTTTTTACGACCTTTTATATTCACCCAAATGTATTGTAAATACGTGTTTTAGATGTAAAATAATGTGAACTTAACGTTAAAAATATAAAAAGTATGATTAGTTCAATACAAATGACTTTAAACGATATTTAGCGGAATTATCACCATTTTTTACCAAATTTTTTCCCAAATTTTATTTCTATTTTCTGTATTCACCCAAATGTATTGTAAATACGTGTTTTAGATGTAAAATAATGTGAACATAACGATAAAAATATAAAAAGTATGATTAGTTCAATACAAATGACTTTAAACGATATTTAGCGGAATTATCACCATTTTTTACCCAATTTTTTCCCAAATTTTTTTTCTATTTTTTGTATTCACCCAAATGTATTGTAAATACGTGTTTTAGATGTAAAATAATGTGAACTTAACGTTAAAAATATAAAAAGTATGATTAGTTTAATAGAAATGACTTAAGACGATATTTAGCGGATTCATCAGCTGTATTTCAAAATTTTTTTACGACCTTTTATATTCACCCAAATGTATTGTAAATACGTGTTTTAGATGTAAAATAATGTGAACTTAACGTTAAAAATATAAAAAGTATGATTAGTTTAATAGAAATGACTTAAGACGATATTTAGCAGATTCATCAGCTGTAATTCAAAATTTTTTTACGACCTTTTATATTCACCCAAATGTATTGTAAATACGTGTTTTAGATGTAAAATAATGTGAACTTAACGATAAAAATATAAAAAGTATGATTAGTTCAATACAAATGACTTTAAACGATATTTAGCGGAATTATCACCATTTTTTACCAAATTTTTTCCCAAATTTTATTTCTATTTTCTGTATTCACCCAAATGTATTGTAAACACGTGTTTTAGATGTAAAATAATGTGAACTTAACGTTAAAAATATAAAAAGTATGATTAGTTTAATAGAAATGACTTAAGACGATATTTAGCGGATTCATCACCTGTATTTCAAAATTTTTTTACGACCTTTTATATTCACCCAAATGTATTGTAAAGACGTGTTTTAGATGTAAAATAATGTGAACTTAACGATAAAAATATAAAAAGTATGATTAGTTCAATACAAATGACTTTAAACGATATTTAGCGGAATTATCACCATTTTTTACCAAATTTTTTCCAACATTTTTTTTCTATTTTTTGTATTCACCCAAATGTATTGTAAATACGTGTTTTAGATGTAAAATAATGTGAACTTAACGATAAAAATATAAAAAGTATGATTAGTTCAATACAAATGACTTTAAACGATATTTAGCGGAATTATCACCATTTTTTACCAAATTTTTTTTCTATTTTTTGTATTCACCCAAATGTATTGTAAATACGTGTTTTAGATGTAAAATAATGTGAACTTAACGTTAAAAATATAAAAAGTATGATTAGTTTAATAGAAATGACTTAAGACGATATTTAGCGGATTCATCAGCTGTATTTCAAAATTTTTTTACGACCTTTTATATTCACCCAAATGTATTGTAAATACGTGTTTTAGATGTAAAATAATGTGAACTTAACGTTAAAAATATAAAAAGTATGATTAGTTCAATACAAATGACTTTAAACGATATTTAGCGGAATTATCACCATTTTTTACCAAATTTTTTCCCAAATTTTATTTCTATTTTCTGTATTCACCCAAATGTATTGTAAATACGTGTTTTAGATGTAAAATAATGTGAACATAACGATAAAAATATAAAAAGTATGATTAGTTCAATACAAATGACTTTAAACGATATTTAGCGGAATTATCACCATTTTTTACCCAATTTTTTCCCAAATTTTTTTTCTATTTTTTGTATTCACCCAAATGTATTGTAAATACGTGTTTTAGATGTAAAATAATGTGAACTTAACGTTAAAAATATAAAAAGTATGATTAGTTTAATAGAAATGACTTAAGACGATATTTAGCGGATTCATCAGCTGTATTTCAAAATTTTTTTACGACCTTTTATATTCACCCAAATGTATTGTAAATACGTGTTTTAGATGTAAAATAATGTGAACTTAACGTTAAAAATATAAAAAGTATGATTAGTTTAATAGAAATGACTTAAGACGATATTTAGCAGATTCATCAGCTGTAATTCAAAATTTTTTTACGACCTTTTATATTCACCCAAATGTATTGTAAATACGTGTTTTAGATGTAAAATAATGTGAACTTAACGATAAAAATATAAAAAGTATGATTAGTTCAATACAAATGACTTTAAACGATATTTAGCGGAATTATCACCATTTTTTACCAAATTTTTTCCCAAATTTTATTTCTATTTTCTGTATTCACCCAAATGTATTGTAAATACGTGTTTTAGATGTAAAATAATGTGAACTTAACGATAAAAATATAAAAAGTATGATTAGTTCAATACAAATGACTTTAAACGATATTTAGCGGAATTATCACCATTTTTTACCCAATTTTTTCCCAAATTTTTTTTCTATTTTTTGTATTCACCCAAATGTATTGTAAATACGTGTTTTAGATGTAAAATAATGTGAACTTAACGTTAAAAATATAAAAAGTATGATTAGTTTAATAGAAATGACTTAAGACGATATTTAGCGGATTCATCAGCTGTATTTCAAAATTTTTTTACGACCTTTTATATTCACCCAAATGTATTGTAAATACGTGTTTTAGATGTAAAATAATGTGAACTTAACGATAAAAATATAAAAAGTATGATTAGTTCAATACAAATGACTTTAAACGATATTTAGCGGAATTATCACCATTTTTTACCAAATTTTTTCCCAAATTTTATTTCTATTTTCTGTATTCACCCAAATGTATTGTAAATACGTGTTTTAGATGTAAAATAATGTGAACTTAACGTTAAAAATATAAAAAGTATGATTAGTTTAATAGAAATGACTTAAGACGATATTTAGCGGATTCATCACCTGTATTTCAAAATTTTTTTTCTATTTTTTGTATTCACCCAAATGTATTGTAAATACGTGTTTTAGATGTAAAATAATGTGAACTTAACGATAAAAATATAAAAAGTATGATTAGTTCAATACAAATGACTTTAAATGATATTTAGCGGAATTATCACCATTTTTTACCAAATTTTTTTTCTATTTTTTGTATTCACCCAAATGTATTGTAAATACGTGTTTTAGATGTAAAATAATGTGAACTTAACGATAAAAATATAAAAAGTATGATTAGTTCAATACAAATGACTTTAAACGATATTTAGCGGAATTATCACCATTTTTTACCAAATTTTTTTTCTATTTTTTGTATTCACCCAAATGTATTGTAAATACGTGTTTTAGATGTAAAATAATGTGAACTTAACGTTAAAAATATAAAAAGTATGATTAGTTTAATAGAAATGACTTAAGACGATATTTAGCGGATTCATCAGCTGTATTTCAAAATTTTTTTACGACCTTTTATATTCACCCAAATGTATTGTAAATACGTGTTTTAGATGTAAAATAATGTGAACTTAACGTTAAAAATATAAAAAGTATGATTAGTTCAATACAAATGACTTTAAACGATATTTAGCGGAATTATCACCATTTTTTACCAAATTTTTTCCCAAATTTTATTTCTATTTTCTGTATTCACCCAAATGTATTGTAAATACGTGTTTTAGATGTAAAATAATGTGAACATAACGATAAAAATATAAAAAGTATGATTAGTTCAATACAAATGACTTTAAACGATATTTAGCGGAATTATCACCATTTTTTACCCAATTTTTTCCCAAATTTTTTTTCTATTTTTTGTATTCACCCAAATGTATTGTAAATACGTGTTTTAGATGTAAAATAATGTGAACTTAACGTTAAAAATATAAAAAGTATGATTAGTTTAATAGAAATGACTTAAGACGATATTTAGCGGATTCATCAGCTGTATTTCAAAATTTTTTTACGACCTTTTATATTCACCCAAATGTATTGTAAATACGTGTTTTAGATGTAAAATAATGTGAACTTAACGTTAAAAATATAAAAAGTATGATTAGTTTAATAGAAATGACTTAAGACGATATTTAGCAGATTCATCAGCTGTAATTCAAAATTTTTTTACGACCTTTTATATTCACCCAAATGTATTGTAAATACGTGTTTTAGATGTAAAATAATGTGAACTTAACGATAAAAATATAAAAAGTATGATTAGTTCAATACAAATGACTTTAAACGATATTTAGCGGAATTATCACCATTTTTTACCAAATTTTTTCCCAAATTTTATTTCTATTTTCTGTATTCACCCAAATGTATTGTAAATACGTGTTTTAGATGTAAAATAATGTGAACTTAACGATAAAAATATAAAAAGTATGATTAGTTCAATACAAATGACTTTAAACGATATTTAGCGGAATTATCACCATTTTTTACCCAATTTTTTCCCAAATTTTTTTTCTATTTTTTGTATTCACCCAAATGTATTGTAAATACGTGTTTTAGATGTAAAATAATGTGAACTTAACGTTAAAAATATAAAAAGTATGATTAGTTTAATAGAAATGACTTAAGACGATATTTAGCGGATTCATCAGCTGTATTTCAAAATTTTTTTACGACCTTTTATATTCACCCAAATGTATTGTAAATACGTGTTTTAGATGTAAAATAATGTGAACTTAACGATAAAAATATAAAAAGTATGATTAGTTCAATACAAATGACTTTAAACGATATTTAGCGGAATTATCACCATTTTTTACCAAATTTTTTCCCAAATTTTATTTCTATTTTCTGTATTCACCCAAATGTATTGTAAATACGTGTTTTAGATGTAAAATAATGTGAACTTAACGTTAAAAATATAAAAAGTATGATTAGTTTAATAGAAATGACTTAAGACGATATTTAGCGGATTCATCACCTGTATTTCAAAATTTTTTTTCTATTTTTTGTATTCACCCAAATGTATTGTAAATACGTGTTTTAGATGTAAAATAATGTGAACTTAACGATAAAAATATAAAAAGTATGATTAGTTCAATACAAATGACTTTAAATGATATTTAGCGGAATTATCACCATTTTTTACCAAATTTTTTTTCTATTTTTGTATTCACCCAAATGTATTGTAAATACGTGTTTTAGATGTAAAATAATGTGAACTTAACGTTAAAAATATAAAAAGTATGATTAGTTTAATAGAAATGACTTAAGACGATATTTAGCGGATTCATCAGCTGTATTTCAAAATTTTTTTACGACCTTTTATATTCACCCAAATGTATTGTAAATACGTGTTTTAGATGTAAAATAATGTGAACTTAACGATAAAAATATAAAAAGTATGATTAGTTCAATACAAATGACTTTAAACGATATTTACAGGAATTATCACCATTTTTTACCAAATTTTTTCCCAAATTTTATTTCTATTTTCTGTATTCACCCAAATGTATTGTAAATACGTGTTTTAGATGTAAAATAATGTGAACTTAACGATAAAAATATAAAAAGTATGATTAGTTCAATACAAATGACTTTAAACGATATTTAGCGGAATTATCACCATTTTTTACCCAATTTTTTCCCAAATTTTTTTTCTATTTTTTGTATTCACCCAAATGTATTGTAAATACGTGTTTTAGATGTAAAATAATTTGAACTTAACGTTAAAAATATAAAAAGTATGATTAGTTTAATAGAAATGACTTAAGACGATATTTAGCGGATTCATCACCTATATTTCAAAATTTTTTTACGAACTTTTATATTCACCCAAATCTATTGTAAAGACGTGTTTTAGATGTAAAATAATGTGAACTTAACGATAAAAATATAAAAAGTATGATTAGTTCAATACAAATGACTTTAAACGATATTTAGCGGAATTATCACCATTTTTTACCAAATTTTTTCCCAAATTTTTTTTCTATTTTTTGTATTCACCCAAATGTATTGTAAATACGTGTTTTAGATGTAAAATAATGTGAACTTAACGATAAAAATATAAAAAGTATGATTAGTTCAATACAAATGACTTTAAATGATATTTAGCGGAATTATCACCATTTTTTACCAAATTTTTTTTCTATTTTTGTATTCACCCAAATGTATTGTAAACACGTGTTTTAGATGTAAAATAATGTGAACTTAACGTTAAAAATATAAAAAGTATGATTAGTTTAATAGAAATGACTTAAGACGATATTTAGCGGATTCATCACCTGTATTTCAAAATTTTTTTACGACCTTTTATATTCACCCAAATGTATTGTAAAGACGTGTTTTAGATGTAAAATAATGTGAACTTAACGATAAAAATATAAAAAGTATGATTAGTTCAATACAAATGACTTTAAACGATATTTAGCGGAATTATCACCATTTTTTACCAAATTTTTTCCAAAATTTTTTTTCTATTTTTTGTATTCACCCAAATGTATTGTAAATACGTGTTTTAGATGTAAAATAATGTGAACTTAACGATAAAAATATAAAAAGTATGATTAGTTCAATACAAATGACTTTAAACGATATTTAGCGGAATTATCACCATTTTTTACCAAATTTTTTTTCTATTTTTTGTATTCACCCAAATGTATTGTAAATACGTGTTTTAGATGTAAATTAATGTGAACTTAACGTTAAAAATATAAAAAGTATGATTAGTTTAATAGAAATGACTTAAGACGATATTTAGCGGATTCATCAGCTGTATTTCAAAATTTTTTTACGACCTTTTATATTCACCCAAATGTATTGTAAATACGTGTTTTAGATGTAAAATAATGTGAACTTAACGTTAAAAATATAAAAAGTATGATTAGTTCAATACAAATGACTTTAAACGATATTTAGCGGAATTATCACCATTTTTTACCAAATTTTTTCCCAAATTTTATTTCTATTTTCTGTATTCACCCAAATGTATTGTAAATACGTGTTTTAGATGTAAAATAATGTGAACTTAACGATAAAAATATAAAAAGTATGATTAGTTCAATACAAATGACTTTAAACGATATTTAGCGGAATTATCACCATTTTTTACCCAATTTTTTCCCAAATTTTTTTTCTATTTTTTGTATTCACCCAAATGTATTGTAAATACGTGTTTTAGATGTAAAATAATGTGAACTTAACGTTAAAAATATAAAAAGTATGATTAGTTTAATAGAAATGACTTAAGACGATATTTAGCGGATTCATCAGCTGTATTTCAAAATTTTTTTACGACCTTTTATATTCACCCAAATGTATTGTAAATACGTGTTTTAGATGTAAAATAATGTGAACTTAACGATAAAAATATAAAAAGTATGATTAGTTCAATACAAATGACTTTAAACGATATTTAGCGGAATTATCACCATTTTTTACCAAATTTTTTCCCAAATTTTATTTCTATTTTCTGTATTCACCCAAATGTATTGTAAATACGTGTTTTAGATGTAAAATAATGTGAACTTAACGATAAAAATATAAAAAGTATGATTAGTTCAATACAAATGACTTTAAACGATATTTAGCGGAATTATCACCATTTTTTACCCAATTTTTTCCCAAATTTTTTTTCTATTTTTTGTATTCACCCAAATGTATTGTAAACACGTGTTTTAGATGTAAAATAATGTGAACTTAACGTTAAAAATATAAAAAGTATGATTAGTTTAATAGAAATGACTTAAGACGATATTTAGCGGATTCATCACCTGTATTTCAAAATTTTTTTACGAACTTTTATATTCACCCAAATGTATTGTAAATACGTGTTTTAGATGTAAAATAATGTGAACTTAACGATAAAAATATAAAAAGTATGATTAGTTCAATACAAATGACTTTAAACGATATTTAGCGGAATTATCACCATTTTTTACCAAATTTTTTCCCAAATTTTTTTTCTATTTTTTGTATTCACCCAAATGTATTGTAAATACGTGTTTTAGATGTAAAATAATGTGAACTTAACGATAAAAATATAAAAAGTATGATTAGTTCAATACAAATGACTTTAAACGATATTTAGCGGAATTATCACCATTTTTTACCCAATTTTTTCCCAAATTTTTTTTCTATTTTTTGTATTCACCCAAATGTATTGTAAATACGTGTTTTAGATGTAAAATAATTTGAACTTAACGTTAAAAATATAAAAAGTATGATTAGTTTAATAGAAATGACTTAAGACGATATTTAGCGGATTCATCACCTATATTTCAAAATTTTTTTACGAACTTTTATATTCACCCAAATGTATTGTAAAGACGTGTTTTAGATGTAAAATAATGTGAACTTAACGATAAAAATATAAAAAGTATGATTAGTTCAATACAAATGACTTTAAACGATATTTAGCGGAATTATCACCATTTTTTACCAAATTTTTTCCCAAATTTTTTTTCTAGTTTTTGTATTCACCCAAATGTATTGTAAATACGTGTTTTAGATGTAAAATAATGTGAACTTAACGATAAAAATATAAAAAGTATGATTAGTTCAATACAAATGACTTTAAATGATATTTAGCGGAATTATCACCATTTTTTACCAAATTTTTTTTCTATTTTTGTATTCACCCAAATGTATTGTAAACACGTGTTTTAGATGTAAAATAATGTGAACTTAACGTTAAAAATATAAAAAGTATGATTAGTTTAATAGAAATGACTTAAGACGATATTTAGCGGATTCATCACCTGTATTTCAAAATTTTTTTACGACCTTTTATATTCACCCAAATGTATTGTAAAGACGTGTTTTAGATGTAAAATAATGTGAACTTAACGATAAAAATATAAAAAGTATGATTAGTTCAATACAAATGACATTAAACGATATTTAGCGGAATTATCACCATTTTTTACCAAATTTTTTCCAAAATTTTTTTTCTATTTTTTGTATTCACCCAAATGTATTGTAAATACGTGTTATAGATGTAAAATAATGTGAACTTAACGATAAAAATATAAAAAGTATGATTAGTTCAATACAAATGACTTTAAACGATATTTAGCGGAATTATCACCATTTTTTACCAAATTTTTTTTCTATTTTTTGTATTCACCCAAATGTATTGTAAATACGTGTTTTAGATGTAAAATAATGTAAACTTAACGTTAAAAATATAAAAAGTATGATTAGTTTAATAGAAATGACTTAAGACGATATTTAGCGGATTCATCACCTGTAATTCAAAATTTTTTTACGACCTTTTATATTCACCCAAATGTATTGTAAATACGTGTTTTAGATGTAAAATAATGTGAACTTAACGATAAAAATATAAAAAGTATGATTAGTTCAATACAAATGACTTTAAACGATATTTAGCGGAATTATCACCATTTTTTACCAAATTTTTAACCAAATTTTATTTCTATTTTCTGTATTCACCCAAATGTATTGTAAATACGTGTTTTAGATGTAAAATAATGTGAACTTAACGATAAAAATATAAAAAGTATGATTAGTTCAATACAAATGACTTTAAACGATATTTAGCGGAATTATCACCATTTTTTACCCAATTTTTTCCCAAATTTTTTTTCTATTTTTTGTATTCACCCAAATGTATTGTAAACACGTGTTTTAGATGTAAAATAATGTGAACTTAACGTTAAAAATATAAAAAGTATGATTAGTTTAATAGAAATGACTTAAGACGATATTTAGCGGATTCATCACCTGTATTTCAAAATTTTTTTACGAACTTTTATATTCACCCAAATGTATTGTAAATACGTGTTTTAGATGTAAAATAATGTGAACTTAACGATAAAAATATAAAAAGTATGATTAGTTCAATACAAATGACTTTAAACGATATTTAGCGGAATTATCACCATTTTTTACCAAATTTTTTCCCAAATTTTTTTTCTATTTTTTGTATTCACCCAAATGTATTGTAAATACGTGTTTTAGATGTAAAATAATGTGAACTTAACGATAAAAATATAAAAAGTATGATTAGTTCAATACAAATGACTTTAAACGATATTTAGCGGAATTATCACCATTTTTTACCAAATTTTTTCCAAAATTTTTTTTCTATTTTTTGTATTCACCCAAATGTATTGTAAATACGTGTTTTAGATGTAAAATAATGTGAACTTAACGATAAAAATATAAAAAGTATGATTAGTTCAATACAAATGACTTTAAACGATATTTAGCGGAATTATCACCATTTTTTACCAAATTTTTTTTCTATTTTTTGTATTCACCCAAATGTATTGTAAATACGTGTTTTAGATGTAAATTAATGTGAACTTAACGTTAAAAATATAAAAAGTATGATTAGTTTAATAGAAATGACTTAAGACGATATTTAGCGGATTCATCAGCTGTATTTCAAAATTTTTTTACGACCTTTTATATTCACCCAAATGTATTGTAAATACGTGTTTTAGATGTAAAATAATGTGAACTTAACGTTAAAAATATAAAAAGTATGATTAGTTCAATACAAATGACTTTAAACGATATTTAGCGGAATTATCACCATTTTTTACCAAATTTTTTCCCAAATTTTATTTCTATTTTCTGTATTCACCCAAATGTATTGTAAATACGTGTTTTAGATGTAAAATAATGTGAACTTAACGATAAAAATATAAAAAGTATGATTAGTTCAATACAAATGACTTTAAACGATATTTAGCGGAATTATCACCATTTTTTACCCAATTTTTTCCCAAATTTTTTTTCTATTTTTTGTATTCACCCAAATGTATTGTAAATACGTGTTTTAGATGTAAAATAATGTGAACTTAACGTTAAAAATATAAAAAGTATGATTAGTTTAATAGAAATGACTTAAGACGATATTTAGCGGATTCATCAGCTGTATTTCAAAATTTTTTTACGACCTTTTATATTCACCCAAATGTATTGTAAATACGTGTTTTAGATGTAAAATAATGTGAACTTAACGATAAAAATATAAAAAGTATGATTAGTTCAATACAAATGACTTTAAACGATATTTAGCGGAATTATCACCATTTTTTACCAAATTTTTTCCCAAATTTTATTTCTATTTTCTGTATTCACCCAAATGTATTGTAAATACGTGTTTTAGATGTAAAATAATGTGAACTTAACGATAAAAATATAAAAAGTATGATTAGTTCAATACAAATGACTTTAAACGATATTTAGCGGAATTATCACCATTTTTTACCCAATTTTTTCCCAAATTTTTTTTCTATTTTTTGTATTCACCCAAATGTATTGTAAACACGTGTTTTAGATGTAAAATAATGTGAACTTAACGTTAAAAATATAAAAAGTATGATTAGTTTAATAGAAATGACTTAAGACGATATTTAGCGGATTCATCACCTGTATTTCAAAATTTTTTTACGAACTTTTATATTCACCCAAATGTATTGTAAATACGTGTTTTAGATGTAAAATAATGTGAACTTAACGATAAAAATATAAAAAGTATGATTAGTTCAATACAAATGACTTTAAACGATATTTAGCGGAATTATCACCATTTTTTACCAAATTTTTTCCCAAATTTTTTTTCTATTTTTTGTATTCACCCAAATGTATTGTAAATACGTGTTTTAGATGTAAAATAATGTGAACTTAACGATAAAAATATAAAAAGTATGATTAGTTCAATACAAATGACTTTAAACGATATTTAGCGGAATTATCACCATTTTTTACCCAATTTTTTCCCAAATTTTTTTTCTATTTTTTGTATTCACCCAAATGTATTGTAAATACGTGTTTTAGATGTAAAATAATTTGAACTTAACGTTAAAAATATAAAAAGTATGATTAGTTTAATAGAAATGACTTAAGACGATATTTAGCGGATTCATCACCTATATTTCAAAATTTTTTTACGAACTTTTATATTCACCCAAATGTATTGTAAAGACGTGTTTTAGATGTAAAATAATGTGAACTTAACGATAAAAATATAAAAAGTATGATTAGTTCAATACAAATGACTTTAAACGATATTTAGCGGAATTATCACCATTTTTTACCAAATTTTTTCCCAAATTTTTTTTCTAGTTTTTGTATTCACCCAAATGTATTGTAAATACGTGTTTTAGATGTAAAATAATGTGAACTTAACGATAAAAATATAAAAAGTATGATTAGTTCAATACAAATGACTTTAAATGATATTTAGCGGAATTATCACCATTTTTTACCAAATTTTTTTTCTATTTTTGTATTCACCCAAATGTATTGTAAACACGTGTTTTAGATGTAAAATAATGTGAACTTAACGTTAAAAATATAAAAAGTATGATTAGTTTAATAGAAATGACTTAAGACGATATTTAGCGGATTCATCACCTGTATTTCAAAATTTTTTTACGACCTTTTATATTCACCCAAATGTATTGTAAAGACGTGTTTTAGATGTAAAATAATGTGAACTTAACGATAAAAATATAAAAAGTATGATTAGTTCAATACAAATGACATTAAACGATATTTAGCGGAATTATCACCATTTTTTACCAAATTTTTTCCAAAATTTTTTTTCTATTTTTTGTATTCACCCAAATGTATTGTAAATACGTGTTATAGATGTAAAATAATGTGAACTTAACGATAAAAATATAAAAAGTATGATTAGTTCAATACAAATGACTTTAAACGATATTTAGCGGAATTATCACCATTTTTTACCAAATTTTTTTTCTATTTTTTGTATTCACCCAAATGTATTGTAAATACGTGTTTTAGATGTAAAATAATGTAAACTTAACGTTAAAAATATAAAAAGTATGATTAGTTTAATAGAAATGACTTAAGACGATATTTAGCGGATTCATCACCTGTAATTCAAAATTTTTTTACGACCTTTTATATTCACCCAAATGTATTGTAAATACGTGTTTTAGATGTAAAATAATGTGAACTTAACGATAAAAATATAAAAAGTATGATTAGTTCAATACAAATGACTTTAAACGATATTTAGCGGAATTATCACCATTTTTTACCAAATTTTTAACCAAATTTTATTTCTATTTTCTGTATTCACCCAAATGTATTGTAAATACGTGTTTTAGATGTAAAATAATGTGAACTTAACGATAAAAATATAAAAAGTATGATTAGTTCAATACAAATGACTTTAAACGATATTTAGCGGAATTATCACCATTTTTTACCCAATTTTTTCCCAAATTTTTTTTCTATTTTTTGTATTCACCCAAATGTATTGTAAACACGTGTTTTAGATGTAAAATAATGTGAACTTAACGTTAAAAATATAAAAAGTATGATTAGTTTAATAGAAATGACTTAAGACGATATTTAGCGGATTCATCACCTGTATTTCAAAATTTTTTTACGAACTTTTATATTCACCCAAATGTATTGTAAATACGTGTTTTAGATGTAAAATAATGTGAACTTAACGATAAAAATATAAAAAGTATGATTAGTTCAATACAAATGACTTTAAACGATATTTAGCGGAATTATCACCATTTTTTACCAAATTTTTTCCCAAATTTTTTTTCTATTTTTTGTATTCACCCAAATGTATTGTAAATACGTGTTTTAGATGTAAAATAATGTGAACTTAACGATAAAAATATAAAAAGTATGATTAGTTCAATACAAATGACTTTAAACGATATTTAGCGGAATTATCACCATTTTTTACCCAATTTTTTCCCAAATTTTTTTTCTATTTTTTGTATTCACCCAAATGTATTGTAAATACGTGTTTTAGATGTAAAATAATTTGAACTTAACGTTAAAAATATAAAAAGTATGATTAGTTTAATAGAAATGACTTAAGACGATATTTAGCGGATTCATCACCTATATTTCAAAATTTTTTTACGAACTTTTATATTCACCCAAATGTATTGTAAAGACGTGTTTTAGATGTAAAATAATGTGAACTTAACGATAAAAATATAAAAAGTATGATTAGTTCAATACAAATGACTTTAAACGATATTTAGCGGAATTATCACCATTTTTTACCAAATTTTTTCCCAAATTTTTTTTCTATTTTTTGTATTCACCCAAATGTATTGTAAATACGTGTTTTAGATGTAAAATAATGTGAACTTAACGATAAAAATATAAAAAGTATGATTAGTTCAATACAAATGACTT
Source organism: Diuraphis noxia (assembly GCF_037042655.1). Lineage (NCBI taxonomy): Eukaryota > Metazoa > Arthropoda > Insecta > Hemiptera > Aphididae > Diuraphis > Diuraphis noxia. Next base: position 2,221,687 of record NW_028301721.1, read on the forward strand.
TAAATGATATTTAGCGGAATTATCACCATTTTTTACCAAATTTTTTTTCTATTTTTGTATTCACCCAAATGTATTGTAAACACGTGTTTTAGATGTAAAATAATGTGAACTTAACGTTAAAAATATAAAAAGTATGATTAGTTTAATAGAAATGACTTAAGACGATATTTAGCGGATTCATCACCTGTATTTCAAAATTTTTTTACGACCTTTTATATTCACCCAAATGTATTGTAAAGACGTGTTTTAGATGTAAAATAATGTGAACTTAACGATAAAAATATAAAAAGTATGATTAGTTCAATACAAATGACTTTAAACGATATTTAGCGGAATTATCACCATTTTTTACCCAATTTTTTCCCAAATTTTTTTTCTATTTTTTGTATTCACCCAAATGTATTTTAAAGACGTGTTTTAGATGAAAAATAATGTGAACTTAACGATAAAAATATAAAAAGTATGATTAGTTCAATACAAATGACTTTAAACGATATTTAGCGGAATTATCACCATTTTTTACCAAATTTTTTCCCAAATTTTTTTTCTATTTTTTGTATTCACCCAAATGTATTGTAAATACGTGTTTTAGATGTAAAATAATGTGAACTTAACGTTAAAAATATAAAAAGTATGATTAGTTTAATAGAAATGACTTAAGACGATATTTAGCGGATTCATCAGCTGTATTTCAAAATTTTTTTACGACCTTTTATATTCACCCAAATGTATTGTAAATACGTGTTTTAGATGTAAAATAATGTGAACTTAACGATAAAAATATAAAAAGTATGATTAGTTCAATACAAATGACTTTAAACGATATTTAGCGGAATTATCACCATTTTTTACCAAATTTTTTCCCAAATTTTTTTTCTATTTTTTGTATTCACCCAAATGTATTGTAAATACGTGTTTTAGATGTAAAATAATGTGAACTTAACGTTAAAAATATAAAAAGTATGATTAGTTTAATAGAAATGACTTAAGACGATATTTAGCGGATTCATCACCTGTATTTCAAAATTTCTTTACGACCTTTTATATTCACCCAAATGTATTGTAAAGACGTGTTTTAGATGTAAAATAATGTGAACTTAACGATAAAAATATAAAAAGTATGATTAGTTCAATACAAATGACTTTAAACGATATTTAGCGGAATTATCACCATTTTTTACCAAATTTTTTCCAAAATTTTTTTTCTATTTTTTGTATTCACCCAAATGTATTGTAAATACGTGTTTTAGATGTAAAATAATGTGAACTTAACGATAAAAATATAAAAAGTATGATTAGTTCAATACAAATGACTTTAAACGATATTTAGCGGAATTATCACCATTTTTTACCCAATTTTTTCCCAAATTTTTTTTCTATTTTTTGTATTCACCCAAATGTATTGTAAATACGTGTTTTAGATGTAAAATAATGTGAACTTAACGTTAAAAATATAAAAAGTATGATTAGTTTAATAGAAATGACTTGAGACGATATTTAGCGGATTCATCAGCTGTATTTCAAAATTTTTTTACGACCTTTTATATTCACCCAAATGTATTGTAAATACGTGTTTTAGATGTAAAATAATGTGAACTTAACGATAAAAATATAAAAAGTATGATTAGTTCAATACAAATGACTTTAAACGATATTTAGCGGAATTATCACCATTTTTTACCAAATTTTTTCCCAAATTTTATTTCTATTTTCTGTATTCACCCAAATGTATTGTAAATACGTGTTTTAGATGTAAAATAATGTGAACTTAACGATAAAAATATAAAAAGTATGATTAGTTCAATACAAATGACTTTAAACGATATTTAGCGGAATTATCACCATTTTTTACCCAATTTTTTCCCAAATTTTTTTTCTATTTTTTGTATTCACCCAAATGTATTGTAAACACGTGTTTTAGATGTAAAATAATGTGAACTTAACGTTAAAAATATAAAAAGTATGATTAGTTTAATAGAAATGACTTAAGACGATATTTAGCGGATTCATCACCTGTATTTCAAAATTTTTTTACGAACTTTTATATTCACCCAAATGTATTGTAAATACGTGTTTTAGATGTAAAATAATGTGAACTTAACGATAAAAATATAAAAAGTATGATTAGTTCAATACAAATGACTTTAAACGATATTTAGCGGAATTATCACCATTTTTTACCAAATTTTTTCCCAAATTTTTTTTCTATTTTTTGTATTCACCCAAATGTATTGTAAATACGTGTTTTAGATGTAAAATAATGTGAACTTAACGTTAAAAATATAAAAAGTATGATTAGTTTAATAGAAATGACTTAAGACGATATTTAGCGGATTCATCACCTGTATTTCAAAATTTTTTTACGACCTTTTATATTCACCCAAATGTATTGTAAAGACGTGTTTTAGATGTAAAATAATGTGAACTTAACGATAAAAATATAAAAAGTATGATTAGTTCAATACAAATGACTTTAAACGATATTTAGCGGAATTATCACCATTTTTTACCAAATTTTTTCCAAAATTTTTTTTCTATTTTTTGTATTCACCCAAATGTATTGTAAATACGTGTTTTAGATGTAAAATAATGTGAACTTAACGATAAAAATATAAAAAGTATGATTAGTTCAATACAAATGACTTTAAACGATATTTAGCGGAATTATCACCATTTTTTACCAAATTTTTTCCCAAATTTTTTTTCTATTTTTTGTATTCACCCAAATGTATTGTAAATACGTGTTTTAGATGTAAAATAATGTGAACTTAACGTTAAAAATATAAAAAGTATGATTAGTTTAATAGAAATGACTTAAGACGATATTTAGCGGATTCATCACCTGTATTTCAAAATTTCTTTACGACCTTTTATATTCACCCAAATGTATTGTAAAGACGTGTTTTAGATGTAAAATAATGTGAACTTAACGATAAAAATATAAAAAGTATGATTAGTTCAATACAAATGACTTTAAATGATATTTAGCGGAATTATCACCATTTTTTACCAAATTTTTTTTCTATTTTTGTATTCACCCAAATGTATTGTAAACACGTGTTTTAGATGTAAAATAATGTGAACTTAACGTTAAAAATATAAAAAGTATGATTAGTTTAATAGAAATGACTTAAGACGATATTTAGCGGATTCATCACCTGTATTTCAAAATTTTTTTACGACCTTTTATATTCACCCAAATGTATTGTAAAGACGTGTTTTAGATGTAAAATAATGTGAACTTAACGATAAAAATATAAAAAGTATGATTAGTTCAATACAAATGACTTTAAACGATATTTAGCGGAATTATCACCATTTTTTACCCAATTTTTTCCCAAATTTTTTTTCTATTTTTTGTATTCACCCAAATGTATTTTAAAGACGTGTTTTAGATGAAAAATAATGTGAACTTAACGATAAAAATATAAAAAGTATGATTAGTTCAATACAAATGACTTTAAACGATATTTAGCGGAATTATCACCATTTTTTACCAAATTTTTTCCCAAATTTTTTTTCTATTTTTTGTATTCACCCAAATGTATTGTAAATACGTGTTTTAGATGTAAAATAATGTGAACTTAACGTTAAAAATATAAAAAGTATGATTAGTTTAATAGAAATGACTTAAGACGATATTTAGCGGATTCATCAGCTGTATTTCAAAATTTTTTTACGACCTTTTATATTCACCCAAATGTATTGTAAATACGTGTTTTAGATGTAAAATAATGTGAACTTAACGATAAAAATATAAAAAGTATGATTAGTTCAATACAAATGACTTTAAACGATATTTAGCGGAATTATCACCATTTTTTACCAAATTTTTTCCCAAATTTTTTTTCTATTTTTTGTATTCACCCAAATGTATTGTAAATACGTGTTTTAGATGTAAAATAATGTGAACTTAACGTTAAAAATATAAAAAGTATGATTAGTTTAATAGAAATGACTTAAGACGATATTTAGCGGATTCATCACCTGTATTTCAAAATTTCTTTACGACCTTTTATATTCACCCAAATGTATTGTAAAGACGTGTTTTAGATGTAAAATAATGTGAACTTAACGATAAAAATATAAAAAGTATGATTAGTTCAATACAAATGACTTTAAACGATATTTAGCGGAATTATCACCATTTTTTACCAAATTTTTTCCAAAATTTTTTTTCTATTTTTTGTATTCACCCAAATGTATTGTAAATACGTGTTTTAGATGTAAAATAATGTGAACTTAACGATAAAAATATAAAAAGTATGATTAGTTCAATACAAATGACTTTAAACGATATTTAGCGGAATTATCACCATTTTTTACCCAATTTTTTCCCAAATTTTTTTTCTATTTTTTGTATTCACCCAAATGTATTGTAAATACGTGTTTTAGATGTAAAATAATGTGAACTTAACGTTAAAAATATAAAAAGTATGATTAGTTTAATAGAAATGACTTGAGACGATATTTAGCGGATTCATCAGCTGTATTTCAAAATTTTTTTACGACCTTTTATATTCACCCAAATGTATTGTAAATACGTGTTTTAGATGTAAAATAATGTGAACTTAACGATAAAAATATAAAAAGTATGATTAGTTCAATACAAATGACTTTAAACGATATTTAGCGGAATTATCACCATTTTTTACCAAATTTTTTCCCAAATTTTATTTCTATTTTCTGTATTCACCCAAATGTATTGTAAATACGTGTTTTAGATGTAAAATAATGTGAACTTAACGATAAAAATATAAAAAGTATGATTAGTTCAATACAAATGACTTTAAACGATATTTAGCGGAATTATCACCATTTTTTACCCAATTTTTTCCCAAATTTTTTTTCTATTTTTTGTATTCACCCAAATGTATTGTAAACACGTGTTTTAGATGTAAAATAATGTGAACTTAACGTTAAAAATATAAAAAGTATGATTAGTTTAATAGAAATGACTTAAGACGATATTTAGCGGATTCATCACCTGTATTTCAAAATTTTTTTACGAACTTTTATATTCACCCAAATGTATTGTAAATACGTGTTTTAGATGTAAAATAATGTGAACTTAACGATAAAAATATAAAAAGTATGATTAGTTCAATACAAATGACTTTAAACGATATTTAGCGGAATTATCACCATTTTTTACCAAATTTTTTCCCAAATTTTTTTTCTATTTTTTGTATTCACCCAAATGTATTGTAAATACGTGTTTTAGATGTAAAATAATGTGAACTTAACGTTAAAAATATAAAAAGTATGATTAGTTTAATAGAAATGACTTAAGACGATATTTAGCGGATTCATCACCTGTATTTCAAAATTTTTTTACGACCTTTTATATTCACCCAAATGTATTGTAAAGACGTGTTTTAGATGTAAAATAATGTGAACTTAACGATAAAAATATAAAAAGTATGATTAGTTCAATACAAATGACTTTAAACGATATTTAGCGGAATTATCACCATTTTTTACCAAATTTTTTCCAAAATTTTTTTTCTATTTTTTGTATTCACCCAAATGTATTGTAAATACGTGTTTTAGATGTAAAATAATGTGAACTTAACGATAAAAATATAAAAAGTATGATTAGTTCAATACAAATGACTTTAAACGATATTTAGCGGAATTATCACCATTTTTTACCAAATTTTTTCCCAAATTTTTTTTCTATTTTTTGTATTCACCCAAATGTATTGTAAATACGTGTTTTAGATGTAAAATAATGTGAACTTAACGTTAAAAATATAAAAAGTATGATTAGTTTAATAGAAATGACTTAAGACGATATTTAGCGGATTCATCAGCTGTATTTCAAAATTTTTTTACGACCTTTTATATTCACCCAAATGTATTGTAAATACGTGTTTTAGATGTAAAATAATGTGAACTTAACGATAAAAATATAAAAAGTATGATTAGTTCAATACAAATGACTTTAAACGATATTTAGCGGAATTATCACCATTTTTTACCCAATTTTTTCCCAAATTTTTTTTCTATTTTTTGTATTCACCCAAATGTATTGTAAATACGTGTTTTAGATGTAAAATAATGTGAACTTAACGTTAAAAATATAAAAAGTATGATTAGTTTAATAGAAATGACTTGAGACGATATTTAGCGGATTCATCAGCTGTATTTCAAAATTTTTTTACGACCTTTTATATTCACCCAAATGTATTGTAAATACGTGTTTTAGATGTAAAATAATGTGAACTTAACGTTAAAAATATAAAAAGTATGATTAGTTTAATAGAAATGACTTGAGACGATATTTAGCGGATTCATCAGCTGTATTTCAAAATTTTTTTACGACCTTTTATATTCACCCAAATGTATTGTAAATACGTGTTTTAGATGTAAAATAATGTGAACTTAACGATAAAAATATAAAAAGTATGATTAGTTCAATACAAATGACTTTAAACGATATTTAGCGGAATTATCACCATTTTTTACCAAATTTTTTCCCAAATTTTTTTTCTATTTTTTGTATTCACCCAAATGTATTGTAAATACGTGTTTTAGATGTAAAATAATGTGAACTTAACGTTAAAAATATAAAAAGTATGATTAGTTTAATAGAAATGACTTAAGACGATATTTAGCGGATTCATCACCTGTATTTCAAAATTTCTTTACGACCTTTTATATTCACCCAAATGTATTGTAAAGACGTGTTTTAGATGTAAAATAATGTGAACTTAACGATAAAAATATAAAAAGTATGATTAGTTCAATACAAATGACTTTAAACGATATTTAGCGGAATTATCACCATTTTTTACCAAATTTTTTCCAAAATTTTTTTTCTATTTTTTGTATTCACCCAAATGTATTGTAAATACGTGTTTTAGATGTAAAATAATGTGAACTTAACGATAAAAATATAAAAAGTATGATTAGTTCAATACAAATGACTTTAAACGATATTTAGCGGAATTATCACCATTTTTTACCCAATTTTTTCCCAAATTTTTTTTCTATTTTTTGTATTCACCCAAATGTATTGTAAATACGTGTTTTAGATGTAAAATAATGTGAACTTAACGTTAAAAATATAAAAAGTATGATTAGTTTAATAGAAATGACTTGAGACGATATTTAGCGGATTCATCAGCTGTATTTCAAAATTTTTTTACGACCTTTTATATTCACCCAAATGTATTGTAAATACGTGTTTTAGATGTAAAATAATGTGAACTTAACGATAAAAATATAAAAAGTATGATTAGTTCAATACAAATGACTTTAAACGATATTTAGCGGAATTATCACCATTTTTTACCAAATTTTTTCCCAAATTTTATTTCTATTTTCTGTATTCACCCAAATGTATTGTAAATACGTGTTTTAGATGTAAAATAATGTGAACTTAACGATAAAAATATAAAAAGTATGATTAGTTCAATACAAATGACTTTAAACGATATTTAGCGGAATTATCACCATTTTTTACCCAATTTTTTCCCAAATTTTTTTTCTATTTTTTGTATTCACCCAAATGTATTGTAAACACGTGTTTTAGATGTAAAATAATGTGAACTTAACGTTAAAAATATAAAAAGTATGATTAGTTTAATAGAAATGACTTAAGACGATATTTAGCGGATTCATCACCTGTATTTCAAAATTTTTTTACGAACTTTTATATTCACCCAAATGTATTGTAAATACGTGTTTTAGATGTAAAATAATGTGAACTTAACGATAAAAATATAAAAAGTATGATTAGTTCAATACAAATGACTTTAAACGATATTTAGCGGAATTATCACCATTTTTTACCAAATTTTTTCCCAAATTTTTTTTCTATTTTTTGTATTCACCCAAATGTATTGTAAATACGTGTTTTAGATGTAAAATAATGTGAACTTAACGTTAAAAATATAAAAAGTATGATTAGTTTAATAGAAATGACTTAAGACGATATTTAGCGGATTCATCACCTGTATTTCAAAATTTTTTTACGACCTTTTATATTCACCCAAATGTATTGTAAAGACGTGTTTTAGATGTAAAATAATGTGAACTTAACGATAAAAATATAAAAAGTATGATTAGTTCAATACAAATGACTTTAAACGATATTTAGCGGAATTATCACCATTTTTTACCAAATTTTTTCCAAAATTTTTTTTCTATTTTTTGTATTCACCCAAATGTATTGTAAATACGTGTTTTAGATGTAAAATAATGTGAACTTAACGATAAAAATATAAAAAGTATGATTAGTTCAATACAAATGACTTTAAACGATATTTAGCGGAATTATCACCATTTTTTACCAAATTTTTTCCCAAATTTTTTTTCTATTTTTTGTATTCACCCAAATGTATTGTAAATACGTGTTTTAGATGTAAAATAATGTGAACTTAACGTTAAAAATATAAAAAGTATGATTAGTTTAATAGAAATGACTTAAGACGATATTTAGCGGATTCATCAGCTGTATTTCAAAATTTTTTTACGACCTTTTATATTCACCCAAATGTATTGTAAATACGTGTTTTAGATGTAAAATAATGTGAACTTAACGATAAAAATATAAAAAGTATGATTAGTTCAATACAAATGACTTTAAACGATATTTAGCGGAATTATCACCATTTTTTACCCAATTTTTTCCCAAATTTTTTTTCTATTTTTTGTATTCACCCAAATGTATTGTAAATACGTGTTTTAGATGTAAAATAATGTGAACTTAACGTTAAAAATATAAAAAGTATGATTAGTTTAATAGAAATGACTTGAGACGATATTTAGCGGATTCATCAGCTGTATTTCAAAATTTTTTTACGACCTTTTATATTCACCCAAATGTATTGTAAATACGTGTTTTAGATGTAAAATAATGTGAACTTAACGATAAAAATATAAAAAGTATGATTAGTTCAATACAAATGACTTTAAACGATATTTAGCGGAATTATCACCATTTTTTACCCAATTTTTTCCCAAATTTTTTTTCTATTTTTTGTATTCACCCAAATGTATTGTAAACACGTGTTTTAGATGTAAAATAATGTGAACTTAACGTTAAAAATATAAAAAGTATGATTAGTTTAATAGAAATGACTTAAGACGATATTTAGCGGATTCATCACCTGTATTTCAAAATTTTTTTACGAACTTTTATATTCACCCAAATGTATTGTAAATACGTGTTTTAGATGTAAAATAATGTGAACTTAACGATAAAAATATAAAAAGTATGATTAGTTCAATACAAATGACTTTAAACGATATTTAGCGGAATTATCACCATTTTTTACCAAATTTTTTCCCAAATTTTTTTTCTATTTTTTGTATTCACCCAAATGTATTGTAAATACGTGTTTTAGATGTAAAATAATGTGAACTTAACGTTAAAAATATAAAAAGTATGATTAGTTTAATAGAAATGACTTAAGACGATATTTAGCGGATTCATCACCTGTATTTCAAAATTTTTTTACGACCTTTTATATTCACCCAAATGTATTGTAAAGACGTGTTTTAGATGTAAAATAATGTGAACTTAACGATAAAAATATAAAAAGTATGATTAGTTCAATACAAATGACTTTAAACGATATTTAGCGGAATTATCACCATTTTTTACCAAATTTTTTCCAAAATTTTTTTTCTATTTTTTGTATTCACCCAAATGTATTGTAAATACGTGTTTTAGATGTAAAATAATGTGAACTTAACGATAAAAATATAAAAAGTATGATTAGTTCAATACAAATGACTTTAAACGATATTTAGCGGAATTATCACCATTTTTTACCAAATTTTTTTTCTATTTTTTGTATTCACCCAAATGTATTGTAAATACGTGTTTTAGATGTAAAATAATGTGAACTTAACGTTAAAAATATAAAAAGTATGATTAGTTTAATAGAAATGACTTAAGACGATATTTAGCGGATTCATCAGCTGTATTTCAAAATTTTTTTATGACCTTTTATATTCACCCAAATGTATTGTAAATACGTGTTTTAGATGTAAAATAATGTGAACTTAACGATAAAAATATAAAAAGTATGATTAGTTCAATACAAATGACTTTAAACGATATTTAGCGGAATTATCACCATTTTTTACCAAATTTTTTCCCAAATTTTATTTCTATTTTCTGTATTCACCCAAATGTATTGTAAATACGTGTTTTAGATGTAAAATAATGTGAACTTAACGATAAAAATATAAAAAGTATGATTAGTTCAATACAAATGACTTTAAACGATATTTAGCGGAATCATCACCATTTTTAACCCAATTTTTTCCCAAATTTTTTTTCTATTTTTTGTATTCACCCAAATGTATTGTAAATACGTGTTTTAGATGTAAAATAATGTGAACTTAACGTTAAAAATATAAAAAGTATGATTAGTTTAATAGAAATGACTTAAGACGATATTTAGCGGATTCATCAGCTGTATTTCAAAATTTTTTTACGACCTTTTATATTCACCCAAATGTATTGTAAATACGTGTTTTAGATGTAAAATAATGTGAACTTAACGATAAAAATATAAAAAGTATGATTAGTTCAATACAAATGACTTTAAACGATATTTAGCGGAATTATCACCATTTTTTACCAAATTTTTTCCCAAATTTTATTTCTATTTTCTGTATTCACCCAAATGTATTGTAAATACGTGTTTTAGATGTAAAATAATGTGAACTTAACGATAAAAATATAAAAAGTATGATTAGTTCAATACAAATGACTTTAAACGATATTTAGCGGAATTATCACCATTTTTTACCCAATTTTTTCCCAAATTTTTTTTCTATTTTTTGTATTCACCCAAATGTATTGTAAACACGTGTTTTAGATGTAAAATAATTTGAACTTAACGTTAAAAATATAAAAAGTATGATTAGTTTAATAGAAATGACTTAAGACGATATTTAGCGGATTTATCACCTATATTTCAAAATTTTTTTACGAACTTTTATATTCACCCAAATGTATTGTAAAGACGTGTTTTAGATGTAAAATAATGTGAACTTAACGATAAAAATATAAAAAGTATGATTAGTTCAATACAAATGACTTTAAACGATATTTAGCGGAATTATCACCATTTTTTACCAAATTTTTTCCCAAATTTTTTTTCTATTTTTTGTATTCACCCAAATGTATTGTAAATACGTGTTTTAGATGTAAAATAATGTGAACATAACGATAAAAATATAAAAAGTATGATTAGTTCAATACAAATGACTTTAAATGATATTTAGCGGAATTATCACCATTTTTTACCAAATTTTTTTTCTATTTTTGTATTCACCCAAATGTATTGTAAATACGTGTTTTAGATGTAGAATAATGTGAACTTAACGTTAAAAATATAAAAAGTATGATTAGTTTAATAGAAATGACTTAAGACGATATTTAGCGGATTCATCAGCTGTATTTCAAAATTTTTTTACGACCTTTTATATTCACCCAAATGTATTGTAAATACGTGTTTTAGATGTAAAATAATGTGAACTTAACGATAAAAATATAAAAAGTATGATTAGTTCAATACAAATGACTTTAAACGATATTTAGCGGAATTATCACCATTTTTTACCCAATTTTTTCCCAAATTTTTTTTCTATTTTTTGTATTCACCCAAATGTATTTTAAAGACGTGTTTTAGATGAAAAATAATGTGAACTTAACGATAAAAATATAAAAAGTATGATTAGTTCAATACAAATGACTTTAAACGATATTTAGCGGAATTATCACCATTTTTTACCAAATTTTTTCCCAAATTTTTTTTCTATTTTTTGTATTCACCCAAATGTATTGTAAATACGTGTTTTAGATGTAAAATAATGTGAACTTAACGTTAAAAATATAAAAAGTATGATTAGTTTAATAGAAATGACTTAAGACGATATTTAGCGGATTCATCACCTGTATTTCAAAATTTTTTTACGACCTTTTATATTCACCCAAATGTATTGTAAAGACGTGTTTTAGATGTAAAATAATGTGAACTTAACGATAAAAATATAAAAAGTATGATTAGTTCAATACAAATGACTTTAAACGATATTTAGCGGAATTATCACCATTTTTTACCAAATTTTTCCCCAAATTTTATTTCTATTTTCTGTATTCACCCAAATGTATTGTAAATACGTGTTTTAGATGTAAAATAATGTGAACTTAACGATAAAAATATAAAAAGTATGATTAGTTCAATACAAATGACTTTAAACGATATTTAGCGGAATTATCACCATTTTTTACCCAATTTTTTCCCAAATTTTTTTTCTATTTTTTGTATTCACCCAAATGTATTGTAAATACGTGTTTTAGATGTAAAATAATGTGAACTTAACGTTAAAAATATAAAAAGTATGATTAGTTTAATAGAAATGACTTAAGACGATATTTAGCGGATTCATCAGCTGTATTTCAAAATTTTTTTACGACCTTTTATATTCACCCAAATGTATTGTAAATACGTGTTTTAGATGTAAAATAATGTGAACTTAACGATAAAAATATAAAAAGTATGATTAGTTCAATACAAATGACTTTAAACGATATTTAGCGGAATTATCACCATTTTTTACCAAATTTTTTCCCAAATTTTATTTCTATTTTCTGTATTCACCCAAATGTATTGTAAATACGTGTTTTAGATGTAAAATAATGTGAACTTAACGATAAAAATATAAAAAGTATGATTAGTTCAATACAAATGACTTTAAACGATATTTAGCGGAATTATCACCATTTTTTACCCAATTTTTTCCCAAATTTTTTTTCTATTTTTTGTATTCACCCAAATGTATTGTAAACACGTGTTTTAGATGTAAAATAATTTGAACTTAACGTTAAAAATATAAAAAGTATGATTAGTTTAATAGAAATGACTTAAGACGATATTTAGCGGATTCATCACCTATATTTCAAAATTTTTTTACGAACTTTTATATTCACCCAAATGTATTGTAAAGACGTGTTTTAGATGTAAAATAATGTGAACTTAACGATAAAAATATAAAAAGTATGATTAGTTCAATACAAATGACTTTAAACGATATTTAGCGGAATTATCACCATTTTTTACCAAATTTTTTTTCTATTTTTTGTATTCACCCAAATGTATTGTAAATACGTGTTTTAGATGTAAAATAATGTGAACTTAACGATAAAAATATAAAAAGTATGATTAGTTCAATACAAATGACTTTAAATGATATTTAGCGGAATTATCACCATTTTTTACCAAATTTTTTTTCTATTTTTGTATTCACCCAAATGTATTGTAAATACGTGTTTTAGATGTAAAATAATGTGAACTTAACGTTAAAAATATAAAAAGTATGATTAGTTTAATAGAAATGACTTAAGACGATATTTAGCGGATTCATCAGCTGTATTTCAAAATTTTTTTACGACCTTTTATATTCACCCAAATGTATTGTAAATACGTGTTTTAGATGTAAAATAATGTGAACTTAACGATAAAAATATAAAAAGTATGATTAGTTCAATACAAATGACTTTAAACGATATTTAGCGGAATTATCACCATTTTTTACCAAATTTTTTCCCAAATTTTTTTTCTATTTTTTGTATTCACCCAAATGTATTGTAAATACGTGTTTTAGATGTAAAATAATGTGAACTTAACGTTAAAAATATAAAAAGTATGATTAGTTTAATAGAAATGACTTAAGACGATATTTAGCGGATTCATCACCTGTATTTCAAAATTTCTTTACGACCTTTTATATTCACCCAAATGTATTGTAAAGACGTGTTTTAGATGTAAAATAATGTGAACTTAACGATAAAAATATAAAAAGTATGATTAGTTCAATACAAATGACTTTAAACGATATTTAGCGGAATTATCACCATTTTTTACCAAATTTTTTCCAAAATTTTTTTTCTATTTTTTGTATTCACCCAAATGTATTGTAAATACGTGTTTTAGATGTAAAATAATGTGAACTTAACGATAAAAATATAAAAAGTATGATTAGTTCAATACAAATGACTTTAAACGATATTTAGCGGAATTATCACCATTTTTTACCCAATTTTTTCCCAAATTTTTTTTCTATTTTTTGTATTCACCCAAATGTATTGTAAATACGTGTTTTAGATGTAAAATAATGTGAACTTAACGTTAAAAATATAAAAAGTATGATTAGTTTAATAGAAATGACTTGAGACGATATTTAGCGGATTCATCAGCTGTATTTCAAAATTTTTTTACGACCTTTTATATTCACCCAAATGTATTGTAAATACGTGTTTTAGATGTAAAATAATGTGAACTTAACGATAAAAATATAAAAAGTATGATTAGTTCAATACAAATGACTTTAAACGATATTTAGCGGAATTATCACCATTTTTTACCAAATTTTTTCCCAAATTTTATTTCTATTTTCTGTATTCACCCAAATGTATTGTAAATACGTGTTTTAGATGTAAAATAATGTGAACTTAACGATAAAAATATAAAAAGTATGATTAGTTCAATACAAATGACTTTAAACGATATTTAGCGGAATTATCACCATTTTTTACCCAATTTTTTCCCAAATTTTTTTTCTATTTTTTGTATTCACCCAAATGTATTGTAAACACGTGTTTTAGATGTAAAATAATTTGAACTTAACGTTAAAAATATAAAAAGTATGATTAGTTTAATAGAAATGACTTAAGACGATATTTAGCGGATTTATCACCTATATTTCAAAATTTTTTTACGAACTTTTATATTCACCCAAATGTATTGTAAAGACGTGTTTTAGATGTAAAATAATGTGAACTTAACGATAAAAATATAAAAAGTATGATTAGTTCAATACAAATGACTTTAAACGATATTTAGCGGAATTATCACCATTTTTTACCAAATTTTTTCCCAAATTTTTTTTCTATTTTTTGTATTCACCCAAATGTATTGTAAATACGTGTTTTAGATGTAAAATAATGTGAACATAACGATAAAAATATAAAAAGTATGATTAGTTCAATACAAATGACTTTAAATGATATTTAGCGGAATTATCACCATTTTTTACCAAATTTTTTTTCTATTTTTGTATTCACCCAAATGTATTGTAAATACGTGTTTTAGATGTAGAATAATGTGAACTTAACGTTAAAAATATAAAAAGTATGATTAGTTTAATAGAAATGACTTAAGACGATATTTAGCGGATTCATCAGCTGTATTTCAAAATTTTTTTACGACCTTTTATATTCACCCAAATGTATTGTAAATACGTGTTTTAGATGTAAAATAATGTGAACTTAACGATAAAAATATAAAAAGTATGATTAGTTCAATACAAATGACTTTAAACGATATTTAGCGGAATTATCACCATTTTTTACCCAATTTTTTCCCAAATTTTTTTTCTATTTTTTGTATTCACCCAAATGTATTTTAAAGACGTGTTTTAGATGAAAAATAATGTGAACTTAACGATAAAAATATAAAAAGTATGATTAGTTCAATACAAATGACTTTAAACGATATTTAGCGGAATTATCACCATTTTTTACCAAATTTTTTCCCAAATTTTTTTTCTATTTTTTGTATTCACCCAAATGTATTGTAAATACGTGTTTTAGATGTAAAATAATGTGAACTTAACGTTAAAAATATAAAAAGTATGATTAGTTTAATAGAAATGACTTAAGACGATATTTAGCGGATTCATCACCTGTATTTCAAAATTTTTTTACGACCTTTTATATTCACCCAAATGTATTGTAAAGACGTGTTTTAGATGTAAAATAATGTGAACTTAACGATAAAAATATAAAAAGTATGATTAGTTCAATACAAATGACTTTAAACGATATTTAGCGGAATTATCACCATTTTTTACCAAATTTTTCCCCAAATTTTATTTCTATTTTCTGTATTCACCCAAATGTATTGTAAATACGTGTTTTAGATGTAAAATAATGTGAACTTAACGATAAAAATATAAAAAGTATGATTAGTTCAATACAAATGACTTTAAACGATATTTAGCGGAATTATCACCATTTTTTACCCAATTTTTTCCCAAATTTTTTTTCTATTTTTTGTATTCACCCAAATGTATTGTAAATACGTGTTTTAGATGTAAAATAATGTGAACTTAACGTTAAAAATATAAAAAGTATGATTAGTTTAATAGAAATGACTTAAGACGATATTTAGCGGATTCATCAGCTGTATTTCAAAATTTTTTTACGACCTTTTATATTCACCCAAATGTATTGTAAATACGTGTTTTAGATGTAAAATAATGTGAACTTAACGATAAAAATATAAAAAGTATGATTAGTTCAATACAAATGACTTTAAACGATATTTAGCGGAATTATCACCATTTTTTACCAAATTTTTTCCCAAATTTTATTTCTATTTTCTGTATTCACCCAAATGTATTGTAAATACGTGTTTTAGATGTAAAATAATGTGAACTTAACGATAAAAATATAAAAAGTATGATTAGTTCAATACAAATGACTTTAAACGATATTTAGCGGAATTATCACCATTTTTTACCCAATTTTTTCCCAAATTTTTTTTCTATTTTTTGTATTCACCCAAATGTATTGTAAACACGTGTTTTAGATGTAAAATAATTTGAACTTAACGTTAAAAATATAAAAAGTATGATTAGTTTAATAGAAATGACTTAAGACGATATTTAGCGGATTCATCACCTATATTTCAAAATTTTTTTACGAACTTTTATATTCACCCAAATGTATTGTAAAGACGTGTTTTAGATGTAAAATAATGTGAACTTAACGATAAAAATATAAAAAGTATGATTAGTTCAATACAAATGACTTTAAACGATATTTAGCGGAATTATCACCATTTTTTACCAAATTTTTTTTCTATTTTTTGTATTCACCCAAATGTATTGTAAATACGTGTTTTAGATGTAAAATAATGTGAACTTAACGATAAAAATATAAAAAGTATGATTAGTTCAATACAAATGACTTTAAATGATATTTAGCGGAATTATCACCATTTTTTACCAAATTTTTTTTCTATTTTTGTATTCACCCAAATGTATTGTAAATACGTGTTTTAGATGTAAAATAATGTGAACTTAACGTTAAAAATATAAAAAGTATGATTAGTTTAATAGAAATGACTTAAGACGATATTTAGCGGATTCATCAGCTGTATTTCAAAATTTTTTTACGACCTTTTATATTCACCCAAATGTATTGTAAATACGTGTTTTAGATGTAAAATAATGTGAACTTAACGATAAAAATATAAAAAGTATGATTAGTTCAATACAAATGACTTTAAACGATATTTAGCGGAATTATCACCATTTTTTACCAAATTTTTTCCCAAATTTTTTTTCTATTTTTTGTATTCACCCAAATGTATTGTAAATACGTGTTTTAGATGTAAAATAATGTGAACTTAACGTTAAAAATATAAAAAGTATGATTAGTTTAATAGAAATGACTTAAGACGATATTTAGCGGATTCATCACCTGTATTTCAAAATTTCTTTACGACCTTTTATATTCACCCAAATGTATTGTAAAGACGTGTTTTAGATGTAAAATAATGTGAACTTAACGATAAAAATATAAAAAGTATGATTAGTTCAATACAAATGACTTTAAACGATATTTAGCGGAATTATCACCATTTTTTACCAAATTTTTTCCAAAATTTTTTTTCTATTTTTTGTATTCACCCAAATGTATTGTAAATACGTGTTTTAGATGTAAAATAATGTGAACTTAACGATAAAAATATAAAAAGTATGATTAGTTCAATACAAATGACTTTAAACGATATTTAGCGGAATTATCACCATTTTTTACCCAATTTTTTCCCAAATTTTTTTTCTATTTTTTGTATTCACCCAAATGTATTGTAAATACGTGTTTTAGATGTAAAATAATGTGAACTTAACGTTAAAAATATAAAAAGTATGATTAGTTTAATAGAAATGACTTGAGACGATATTTAGCGGATTCATCAGCTGTATTTCAAAATTTTTTTACGACCTTTTATATTCACCCAAATGTATTGTAAATACGTGTTTTAGATGTAAAATAATGTGAACTTAACGATAAAAATATAAAAAGTATGATTAGTTCAATACAAATGACTTTAAACGATATTTAGCGGAATTATCACCATTTTTTACCAAATTTTTTCCCAAATTTTATTTCTATTTTCTGTATTCACCCAAATGTATTGTAAATACGTGTTTTAGATGTAAAATAATGTGAACTTAACGATAAAAATATAAAAAGTATGATTAGTTCAATACAAATGACTTTAAACGATATTTAGCGGAATTATCACCATTTTTTACCAAATTTTTTCCCAAATTTTTTTTCTATTTTTTGTATTCACCCAAATGTATTGTAAACACGTGTTTTAGATGTAAAATAATGTGAACTTAACGTTAAAAATATAAAAAGTATGATTAGTTTAATAGAAATGACTTAAGACGATATTTAGCGGATTCATCACCTGTATTTCAAAATTTTTTTACGAACTTTTATATTCACCCAAATGTATTGTAAATACGTGTTTTAGATGTAAAATAATGTGAACTTAACGATAAAAATATAAAAAGTATGATTAGTTCAATACAAATGACTTTAAACGATATTTAGCGGAATTATCACCATTTTTTACCAAATTTTTTCCCAAATTTTTTTTCTATTTTTTGTATTCACCCAAATGTATTGTAAATACGTGTTTTAGATGTAAAATAATGTGAACTTAACGTTAAAAATATAAAAAGTATGATTAGTTTAATAGAAATGACTTAAGACGATATTTAGCGGATTCATCACCTGTATTTCAAAATTTTTTTACGACCTTTTATATTCACCCAAATGTATTGTAAAGACGTGTTTTAGATGTAAAATAATGTGAACTTAACGATAAAAATATAAAAAGTATGATTAGTTCAATACAAATGACTTTAAACGATATTTAGCGGAATTATCACCATTTTTTACCAAATTTTTTCCAAAATTTTTTTTCTATTTTTTGTATTCACCCAAATGTATTGTAAATACGTGTTTTAGATGTAAAATAATGTGAACTTAACGATAAAAATATAAAAAGTATGATTAGTTCAATACAAATGACTTTAAACGATATTTAGCGGAATTATCACCATTTTTTACCAAATTTTTTTTCTATTTTTTGTATTCACCCAAATGTATTGTAAATACGTGTTTTAGATGTAAAATAATGTGAACTTAACGTTAAAAATATAAAAAGTATGATTAGTTTAATAGAAATGACTTAAGACGATATTTAGCGGATTCATCAGCTGTATTTCAAAATTTTTTTATGACCTTTTATATTCACCCAAATGTATTGTAAATACGTGTTTTAGATGTAAAATAATGTGAACTTAACGATAAAAATATAAAAAGTATGATTAGTTCAATACAAATGACTTTAAACGATATTTAGCGGAATTATCACCATTTTTTACCAAATTTTTTCCCAAATTTTATTTCTATTTTCTGTATTCACCCAAATGTATTGTAAATACGTGTTTTAGATGTAAAATAATGTGAACTTAACGATAAAAATATAAAAAGTATGATTAGTTCAATACAAATGACTTTAAACGATATTTAGCGGAATCATCACCATTTTTAACCCAATTTTTTCCCAAATTTTTTTTCTATTTTTTGTATTCACCCAAATGTATTGTAAATACGTGTTTTAGATGTAAAATAATGTGAACTTAACGTTAAAAATATAAAAAGTATGATTAGTTTAATAGAAATGACTTAAGACGATATTTAGCGGATTCATCAGCTGTATTTCAAAATTTTTTTACGACCTTTTATATTCACCCAAATGTATTGTAAATACGTGTTTTAGATGTAAAATAATGTGAACTTAACGATAAAAATATAAAAAGTATGATTAGTTCAATACAAATGACTTTAAACGATATTTAGCGGAATTATCACCATTTTTTACCAAATTTTTTCCCAAATTTTATTTCTATTTTCTGTATTCACCCAAATGTATTGTAAATACGTGTTTTAGATGTAAAATAATGTGAACTTAACGATAAAAATATAAAAAGTATGATTAGTTCAATACAAATGACTTTAAACGATATTTAGCGGAATTATCACCATTTTTTACCCAATTTTTTCCCAAATTTTTTTTCTATTTTTTGTATTCACCCAAATGTATTGTAAACACGTGTTTTAGATGTAAAATAATTTGAACTTAACGTTAAAAATATAAAAAGTATGATTAGTTTAATAGAAATGACTTAAGACGATATTTAGCGGATTCATCAGCTGTATTTCAACATTTTTTTACGACCTTTTATATTCACCCAAATGTATTGTAAATACGTGTTTTAGATGTAAAATAATGTGAACTTAACGATAAAAATATAAAAAGTATGATTAGTTCAATACAAATAACTTTAAACGATATTTAGCGGAATTATCACCATTTTTTACCAAATTTTTTTTCTATTTTTTGTATTCACCCAAATGTATTGTAAACACGTGTTTTAGATGTAAAATAATGTGAAGTTAACGATTAAAATATAAAAAGTATGATTAGTTTAATAGAAATGACTTAAGACGATATTTAGCGGTTTCATCACCTGTATTTCAAAATTTTTTTACGACCTTTTATATTCACCCAAATGTATTGTAAAGACGTGTTTTAGATGTAAAATAATGTGAACTTAACGATAAAAATATAAAAAGTATGATTAGTTCAATACAAATGACTTTAAACGATATTTAGCGGAATTATCACCATTTTTTACCCAATTTTTTCCCAAATTTTTTTTCTATTTTTTGTATTCACCCAAATGTATTGTAAATACGTGTTTTAGATGTAAAATAATGTGAACTTAACGATAAAAATATAAAAAGTATGATTAGTTCAATACAAATGACTTTAAACGATATTTAGCGGAATTATCACCATTTTTTACCAAATTTTTTCCCAAATTTTTTTTCTATTTTTTGTATTCACCCAAATGTATTGTAAATACGTGTTTTAGATGTAAAATAATGTGAACTTAACGATAAAAATATAAAAAGTATGATTAGTTCAATACAAATGACTTTAAATGATATTTAGTGGAATTATCACCATTTTTTACCCAATTTTTTCCCAAATTTTTTTTCTATTTTTTGTATTCACCCAAATGTATTGTAAACACGTGTTTTAGATGTAAAATAATGTGAACTTAACGTTAAAAATATAAAAAGTATGATTAGTTTAATAGAAATGACTTAAGACGATATTTAGCGGATTCATCAGCTGTATTTCAAAATTTTTTTACGACCTTTTATATTCACCCAAATGTATTGTAAATACGTGTTTTAGATGTAAAATAATGTGAACTTAACGATAAAAATATAAAAAGTATGATTAGTTCAATACAAATGACTTTAAACGATATTTAGCGGAATTATCACCATTTTTTACCAAATTTTTTCCCAAATTTTATTTCTATTTTCTGTATTCACCCAAATGTATTGTAAATACGTGTTTTAGATGTAAAATAATGTGAACTTAACGATAAAAATATAAAAAGTATGATTAGTTCAATACAAATGACTTTAAACGATATTTAGCGGAATTATCACCATTTTTTACCCAATTTTTTCCCAAATTTTTTTTCTATTTTTTGTATTCACCCAAATGTATTGTAAACACGTGTTTTAGATGTAAAATAATTTGAACTTAACGTTAAAAATATAAAAAGTATGATTAGTTTAATAGAAATGACTTAAGACGATATTTAGCGGATTTATCACCTATATTTCAAAATTTTTTTACGAACTTTTATATTCACCCAAATGTATTGTAAAGACGTGTTTTAGATGTAAAATAATGTGAACTTAACGATAAAAATATAAAAAGTATGATTAGTTCAATACAAATGACTTTAAACGATATTTAGCGGAATTATCACCATTTTTTACCAAATTTTTTCCCAAATTTTTTTTCTATTTTTTGTATTCACCCAAATGTATTGTAAATACGTGTTTTAGATGTAAAATAATGTGAACATAACGATAAAAATATAAAAAGTATGATTAGTTCAATACAAATGACTTTAAATGATATTTAGCGGAATTATCACCATTTTTTACCAAATTTTTTTTCTATTTTTGTATTCACCCAAATGTATTGTAAATACGTGTTTTAGATGTAAAATAATGTGAACTTAACGTTAAAAATATAAAAAGTATGATTAGTTTAATAGAAATGACTTAAGACGATATTTAGCGGATTCATCAGCTGTATTTCAAAATTTTTTTACGACCTTTTATATTCACCCAAATGTATTGTAAATACGTGTTTTAGATGTAAAATAATGTGAACTTAACGATAAAAATATAAAAAGTATGATTAGTTCAATACAAATGACTTTAAACGATATTTAGCGGAATTATCACAATTTTTTACCAAATTTTTTCCCAAATTTTTTTTCTATTTTTTGTATTCACCCAAATGTATTGTAAATACGTGTTTTAGATGTAAAATAATGTGAACTTAACGTTAAAAATATAAAAAGTATGATTAGTTTAATAGAAATGACTTAAGACGATATTTAGCGGATTCATCACCTGTATTTCAAAATTTTTTTACGACCTTTTATATTCACCCAAATGTATTGTAAAGACGTGTTTTAGATGTAAAATAATGTGAACTTAACGATAAAAATATAAAAAGTATGATTAGTTCAATACAAATGACTTTAAACGATATTTAGCGGAATTATCACCATTTTTTACCAAATTTTTTTTCTATTTTTTGTATTCACCCAAATGTATTGTAAATACGTGTTTTAGATGTAAAATAATGTGAACTTAACGATAAAAATATAAAAAGTATGATTAGTTCAATACAAATGACTTTAAACGATATTTAGCGGAATTATCACCATTTTTTACCAAATTTTTTTTCTATTTTTTGTATTCACCCAAATGTATTGTAAATACGTGTTTTAGATGTAAAATAATGTGAACTTAACGTTAAAAATATAAAAAGTATGATTAGTTTAATAGAAATGACTTAAGACGATATTTAGCGGATTCATCAGCTGTATTTCAAAATTTTTTTACGACCTTTTATATTCACCCAAATGTATTGTAAATACGTGTTTTAGATGTAAAATAATGTGAACTTAACGATAAAAATATAAAAAGTATGATTAGTTCAATACAAATGACTTTAAACGATATTTAGCGGAATTATCACCATTTTTTACCAAATTTTTTCCCAAATTTTTTTTCTATTTTTTGTATTCACCCAAATGTATTGTAAATACGTGTTTTAGATGTAAAATAATGTGAATTTAACGATAAAAATATAAAAAGTATGATTAGTTCAATACAAATAACTTTAAACGATATTTAGCGGAATTATCACCATTTTTTACCAAATTTTTTTTTCTATTTTTTGTATTCACCCAAATGTATTGTAAACACGTGTTTTAGATGTAAAATAATGTGAAGTTAACGATTAAAATATAAAAAGTATGATTAGTTTAATAGAAATGACTTAAGACGATATTTAGCGGTTTCATCACCTGTATTTCAAAATTTTTTTACGACCTTTTATATTCACCCAAATGTATTGTAAAGACGTGTTTTAGATGTAAAATAATGTGAACTTAACGATAAAAATATAAAAAGTATGATTAGTTCAATACAAATGACTTTAAACGATATTTAGCGGAATTATCACCATTTTTTACCCAATTTTTTCCCAAATTTTTTTTCTATTTTTTGTATTCACCCAAATGTATTGTAAATACGTGTTTTAGATGTAAAATAATGTGAACTTAACGATAAAAATATAAAAAGTATGATTAGTTCAATACAAATGACTTTAAACGATATTTAGCGGAATTATCACCATTTTTTACCAAATTTTTTCCCAAATTTTTTTTCTATTTTTTGTATTCACCCAAATGTATTGTAAATACGTGTTTTAGATGTAAAATAATGTGAACTTAACGATAAAAATATAAAAAGTATGATTAGTTCAATACAAATGACTTTAAATGATATTTAGCGGAATTATCACCATTTTTTACCCAATTTTTTCCCAAATTTTTTTTCTATTTTTTGTATTCACCCAAATGTATTGTAAACACGTGTTTTAGATGTAAAATAATGTGAACTTAACGTTAAAAATATAAAAAGTATGATTAGTTTAATAGAAATGACTTAAGACGATATTTAGCGGATTCATCAGCTGTATTTCAAAATTTTTTTACGACCTTTTATATTCACCCAAATGTATTGTAAATACGTGTTTTAGATGTAAAATAATGTGAACTTAACGATAAAAATATAAAAAGTATGATTAGTTCAATACAAATGACTTTAAACGATATTTAGCGGAATTATCACCATTTTTTACCAAATTTTTTCCCAAATTTTATTTCTATTTTCTGTATTCACCCAAATGTATTGTAAATACGTGTTTTAAATGTAAAATAATGTGAACTTAACGATAAAAATATAAAAAGTATGATTAGTTCAATACAAATGACTTTAAACGATATTTAGCGGAATTATCACCATTTTTTACCCAATTTTTTCCCAAATTTTTTTTCTATTTTTTGTATTCACCCAAATGTATTGTAAACACGTGTTTTAGATGTAAAATAATTTGAACTTAACGTTAAAAATATAAAAAGTATGATTAGTTTAATAGAAATGACTTAAGACGATATTTAGCGGATTTATCACCTATATTTCAAAATTTTTTTACGAACTTTTATATTCACCCAAATGTATTGTAAAGACGTGTTTTAGATGTAAAATAATGTGAACTTAACGATAAAAATATAAAAAGTATGATTAGTTCAATACAAATGACTTTAAACGATATTTAGCGGAATTATCACCATTTTTTACCAAATTTTTTCCCAAATTTTTTTTCTATTTTTTGTATTCACCCAAATGTATTGTAAATACGTGTTTTAGATGTAAAATAATGTGAACATAACGATAAAAATATAAAAAGTATGATTAGTTCAATACAAATGACTTTAAATGATATTTAGCGGAATTATCACCATTTTTTACCAAATTTTTTTTCTATTTTTGTATTCACCCAAATGTATTGTAAATACGTGTTTTAGATGTAAAATAATGTGAACTTAACGTTAAAAATATAAAAAGTATGATTAGTTTAATAGAAATGACTTAAGACGATATTTAGCGGATTCATCAGCTGTATTTCAAAATTTTTTTACGACCTTTTATATTCACCCAAATGTATTGTAAATACGTGTTTTAGATGTAAAATAATGTGAACTTAACGATAAAAATATAAAAAGTATGATTAGTTCAATACAAATGACTTTAAACGATATTTAGCGGAATTATCACAATTTTTTACCAAATTTTTTCCCAAATTTTTTTTCTATTTTTTGTATTCACCCAAATGTATTGTAAATACGTGTTTTAGATGTAAAATAATGTGAACTTAACGTTAAAAATATAAAAAGTATGATTAGTTTAATAGAAATGACTTAAGACGATATTTAGCGGATTCATCACCTGTATTTCAAAATTTTTTTACGACCTTTTATATTCACCCAAATGTATTGTAAAGACGTGTTTTAGATGTAAAATAATGTGAACTTAACGATAAAAATATAAAAAGTATGATTAGTTCAATACAAATGACTTTAAACGATATTTAGCGGAATTATCACCATTTTTTACCAAATTTTTTTTCTATTTTTTGTATTCACCCAAATGTATTGTAAATACGTGTTTTAGATGTAAAATAATGTGAACTTAACGATAAAAATATAAAAAGTATGATTAGTTCAATACAAATGACTTTAAACGATATTTAGCGGAATTATCACCATTTTTTACCAAATTTTTTTTCTATTTTTTGTATTCACCCAAATGTATTGTAAATACGTGTTTTAGATGTAAAATAATGTGAACTTAACGTTAAAAATATAAAAAGTATGATTAGTTTAATAGAAATGACTTAAGACGATATTTAGCGGATTCATCAGCTGTATTTCAAAATTTTTTTACGACCTTTTATATTCACCCAAATGTATTGTAAATACGTGTTTTAGATGTAAAATAATGTGAACTTAACGATAAAAATATAAAAAGTATGATTAGTTCAATACAAATGACTTTAAACGATATTTAGCGGAATTATCACCATTTTTTACCAAATTTTTTCCCAAATTTTTTTTCTATTTTTTGTATTCACCCAAATGTATTGTAAATACGTGTTTTAGATGTAAAATAATGTGAATTTAACGATAAAAATATAAAAAGTATGATTAGTTCAATACAAATAACTTTAAACGATATTTAGCGGAATTATCACCATTTTTTACCAAATTTTTTTTCTATTTTTTGTATTCACCCAAATGTATTGTAAACACGTGTTTTAGATGTAAAATAATGTGAAGTTAACGATTAAAATATAAAAAGTATGATTAGTTTAATAGAAATGACTTAAGACGATATTTAGCGGTTTCATCACCTGTATTTCAAAATTTTTTTACGACCTTTTATATTCACCCAAATGTATTGTAAAGACGTGTTTTAGATGTA
Organism: Diuraphis noxia; assembly: GCF_037042655.1. NCBI lineage: Eukaryota > Metazoa > Arthropoda > Insecta > Hemiptera > Aphididae > Diuraphis > Diuraphis noxia. Next base: position 2,248,313 of record NW_028301721.1, read on the forward strand.
AAATAATGTGAACTTAACGATAAAAATATAAAAAGTATGATTAGTTCAATACAAATGACTTTAAACGATATTTAGCGGAATTATCACCATTTTTTACCCAATTTTTTCCCAAATTTTTTTTCTATTTTTTGTATTCACCCAAATGTATTGTAAATACGTGTTTTAGATGTAAAATAATGTGAACTTAACGATAAAAATATAAAAAGTATGGTTAGTTCAATACAAATGACTTTAAACGATATTTAGCGGAATTATCACCATTTTTTACCAAATTTTTTCCCAAATTTTTTTTCTATTTTTTGTATTCACCCAAATGTATTGTAAATACGTGTTTTAGATGTAAAATAATGTGAACTTAACGATAAAAATATAAAAAGTATGATTAGTTCAATACAAATGACTTTAAATGATATTTAGCGGAATTATCACCATTTTTTACCCAATTTTTTCCCAAATTTTTTTTCTATTTTTTGTATTCACCCAAATGTATTGTAAACACGTGTTTTAGATGTAAAATAATGTGAACTTAACGTTAAAAATATAAAAAGTATGATTAGTTTAATAGAAATGACTTAAGACGATATTTAGCGGATTCATCACCTGTATTTCAAAATTTTATTACGACCTTTTATATTCACCCAAATGTATTGTAAAGACGTGTTTTATATGTAAAATAATGTGAACTTAACGATAAAAATATAAAAAGTATGATTAGTTCAATACAAATGACTTTAAACGATATTTAGCGGAATTATCACCATTTTTTACCAAATTTTTTCCCAAATTTTTTTTCTATTTTTTGTATTCACCCAAATGTATTGTAAATACGTGTTTTAGATGTAAAATAATGTGAACTTAACGATAAAAATATAAAAAGTATGATTAGTTCAATACAAATGACTTTAAATGATATTTAGCGGAATTATCACCATTTTTTACCCAATTTTTTCCCAAATTTTTTTTCTATTTTTTGTATTCACCCAAATGTATTGTAAACACGTGTTTTAGATGTAAAATAATGTGAACTTAACGTTAAAAATATAAAAAGTATGATTAGTTTAATAGAAATGACTTAAGACGATATTTAGCGGATTCATCACCTGTATTTCAAAATTTTTTTACGACCGTTTATATTCACCCAAATGTATTGTAAATACGTGTTTTAGATGTAAAATAATGTGAACTTAACGATAAAAATATAAAAAGTATGATTAGTTCAATACAAATGACTTTAAATGATATTTAGCGGAATTATCACCATTTTTTACCCAATTTTTTCCCAAATTTTTTTTCTATTTTTTGTATTCACCCAAATGTATTGTAAACACGTGTTTTAGATGTAAAATAATGTGAACTTAACGTTAAAAATATAAAAAGTATGATTAGTTTAATAGAAATGACTTAAGACGATATTTAGCGGATTCATCACCTGTATTTCAAAATTTTTTTACGACCTTTTATATTCACCCAAATGTATTGTAAAGACGTGTTTTAGATGTAAAATAATGTGAACTTAACGATAAAAATATAAAAAGTATGATTAGTTCAATAAAAATGACTTTAAACGATATTTAGCGGAATTATCACCATTTTTTACCAAATTTTTTCCCAAATTTTTTTTCTATTTTTTGTATTCACCCAAATGTATTGTAAATACGTGTTTTAGATGTAAAATAATGTGAACTTAACGATAAAAATATAAAAAGTATGATTAGTTCAATACAAATGACTTTAAATGATATTTAGCGGAATTATCACCATTTTTTACCCAATTTTTTCCCAAATTTTTTTTCTATTTTTTGTATTCACCCAAATGTATTGTAAAGACGTGTTTTAGATGTAAAATAATGTGAACTTAACGTTAAAAATATAAAAAGTATGATTAGTTTAATAGAAATGACTTAAGACGATATTTAGCGGATTCATCACCTGTATTTCAAAATTTTTTTACGACCTTTTATATTCACCCAAATGTATTGTAAAGACGTGTTTTAGATGTAAAATAATGTGAACTTAACGATAAAAATATAAAAAGTATGATTAGTTCAATACAAATGACTTTAAACGATATTTAGCGGAATTATCACCATTTTTTACCAAATTTTTTCCCAAATTTTTATTCTATTTTTTGTATTCACCCAAATGTATTGTAAATACGTGTTTTAGATGTAAAATAATGTGAACTTAACGATAAAAATATAAAAAGTATGATTAGTTCAATACAAATGACTTTAAACGATATTTAGCGGAATTATCACCATTTTTTACCAAATTTTTTTTCTATTTTTTGTATTCACCCAAATGTATTGTAAATACGTGTTTTAGATGTAAAATAATGTGAACTTAACGATAAAAATATAAAAAGTATGATTAGTTCAATACAAATGACTTTAAACGATATTTAGCGGAATTATCACCATTTTTTACCAAATTTTTTTTCTATTTTTTGTATTCACCCAAATGTATTGTAAATACGTGTTTTAGATGTAAAATAATGTGAACTTAACGTTAAAAATATAAAAAGTATGATTAGTTTAATAGAAATGACTTAAGACGATATTTAGCGGATTCATCAGCTGTATTTCAAAATTTTTTTACGACCTTTTATATTCACCCAAATGTATTGTAAATACGTGTTTTAGATGTAAAATAATGTGAACTTAACGATAAAAATATAAAAAGTATGATTAGTTCAATACAAATGACTTTAAACGATATTTAGCGGAATTATCACCATTTTTTACCAAATTTTTTCCCAAATTTTTTTTCTATTTTTTGTATTCACCCAAATGTATTGTAAATACGTGTTTTAGATGTAAAATAATGTGAACTTAACGATAAAAATATAAAAAGTATGATTAGTTCAATACAAATGACTTTAAATGATATTTAGCGGAATTATCACCATTTTTTACCCAATTTTTTCCCAAATTTTTTTTCTATTTTTTGTATTCACCCAAATGTATTGTAAACACGTGTTTTAGATGTAAAATAATGTGAACTTAACGTTAAAAATATAAAAAGTATGATTAGTTTAATAGAAATGACTTAAAACGATATTTAGCGGATTCATCACCTGTATTTCAAAATTTTATTACGACCTTTTATATTCACCCAAATGTATTGTAAAGACGTGTTTTATATGTAAAATAATGTGAACTTAACGATAAAAATATAAAAAGTATGATTAGTTCAATACAAATGACTTTAAACGATATTTAGCGGAATTATCACCATTTTTTACCAAATTTTTTTTCTATTTTTTGTATTCACCCAAATGTATTGTAAACACGTGTTTTAGATGTAAAATAATGTGAAGTTAACGATTAAAATATAAAAAGTATGATTAGTTTAATAGAAATGACTTAAGACGATATTTAGCGGTTTCATCACCTGTATTTCAAAATTTTTTTACGACCTTTTATATTCACCCAAATGTATTGTAAAGACGTGTTTTAGATGTAAAATAATGTGAACTTAACGATAAAAATATAAAAAGTATGATTAGTTCAATACAAATGACTTTAAACGATATTTAGCGGAATTATCACCATTTTTTACCCAATTTTTTCCCAAATTTTTTTTCTATTTTTTGTATTCACCCAAATGTATTGTTAATACGTGTTTTAGATGTAAAATAATGTGAACTTAACGATAAAAATATAAAAAGTATGATTAGTTCAATACAAATGACTTTAAACGATATTTAGCGGAATTATCACCATTTTTTACCAAATTTTTTCCCAAATTTTTTTTCTATTTTTTGTATTCACCCAAATGTATTGTAAATACGTGTTTTAGATGTAAAATAATGTGAACTTAACGATAAAAATATAAAAAGTATGATTAGTTCAATACAAATGACTTTAAATGATATTTAGCGGAATTATCACCATTTTTTACCCAATTTTTTCCCAAATTTTTTTTCTATTTTTTGTATTCACCCAAATGTATTGTAAACACGTGTTTTAGATGTAAAATAATGTGAACTTAACGTTAAAAATATAAAAAGTATGATTAGTTTAATAGAAATGACTTAAGACGATATTTAGCGGATTCATCACCTGTATTTCAAAATTTTTTTACGACCTTTTATATTCACCCAAATGTATTGTAAAGACGTGTTTTAGATGTAAAATAATGTGAACTTAACGATAAAAATATAAAAAGTATGATTAGTTCAATAAAAATGACTTTAAACGATATTTAGCGGAATTATCACCATTTTTTACCAAATTTTTTCCCAAATTTTTTTTCTATTTTTTGTATTCACCCAAATGTATTGTAAATACGTGTTTTAGATGTAAAATAATGTGAACTTAACGATAAAAATATAAAAAGTATGATTAGTTCAATACAAATGACTTTAAATGATATTTAGCGGAATTATCACCATTTTTTACCCAATTTTTTCCCAAATTTTTTTTCTATTTTTTGTATTCACCCAAATGTATTGTAAACACGTGTTTTAGATGTAAAATAATGTGAACTTAACGTTAAAAATATAAAAAGTATGATTAGTTTAATAGAAATGACTTAAGACGATATTTAGCGGATTCATCACCTGTATTTCAAAATTTTTTTACGACCTTTTATATTCACCCAAATGTATTGTAAAGACGTGTTTTAGATGTAAAATAATGTGAACTTAACGATAAAAATATAAAAAGTATGATTAGTTCAATACAAATGACTTTAAACGATATTTAGCGGAATTATCACCATTTTTTACCAAATTTTTTCCCAAATTTTTTTTCTATTTTTTGTATTCACCCAAATGTATTGTAAATACGTGTTTTAGATGTAAAATAATGTGAACTTAACGATAAAAATATAAAAAGTATGATTAGTTCAATACAAATAACTTTAAACGATATTTAGCGGAATTATCACCATTTTTTACCAAATTTTTTTTGTATTTTTTGTATTCACCCAAATATATTGTAAACACGTGTTTTAGATGTAAAATAATGTGAAGTTAACGATTAAAATATAAAAAGTATGATTAGTTTAATAGAAATGACTTAAGACGATATTTAGCGGTTTCATCACCTGTATTTCAAAATTTTTTTACGACATTTTATATTCACCCAAATGTATTGTAAAGACGTGTTTTAGATGTAAAATAATGTGAACTTAACGTTAAAAATATAAAAAGTATGATTAGTTCAATACAAATGACTTTAAACGATATTTAGCGGAATTATCACCATTTCTTACCAAATTTTTTCCAAAATTTTTTTTCTATTTTTTGTATTCACCCAAATGTATTGTAAATACGTGTTTTAGATGTAAAATAATGTGAACTTAACGATAAAAATATAAAAAGTATGATTAGTTCAATACCAATGACTTTAAACGATATTTAGCGGAATTATCACCATTTTTTACCAAATTTTTTCCCAAATTTTTTTTCTATTTTTTGTATTCACCCAAATGTATTGTAAATACGTGTTTTAGATGTAAAATAATGTGAACTTAACGATAAAAATATAAAAAGTATGATTAGTTCAATACAAATGACTTTAAACGATATTTAGCGGAATTATCACCATTTTTTACCCAATTTTTTCCCAAATTTTTTTTCTATTTTTTGTATTCAACCAAATGTATTGTAAACACGTGTTTTAGATGTAAAATAATGTGAACTTAACGTTAAAAATATAAAAAGTATGATTAGTTTAATAGAAATGACTTAAGACGATATTTAGCGGATTCATCACCTGTATTTCAAAATTTTTTTACGACCTTTTATATTCACCCAAATGTATTGTAAAGACGTGTTTTAGATGTAAAATAATGTGAACTTAACGTTAAAAATATAAAAGTATGATTAGTTTAATAGAAATGACTTAAGACGATATTTAGCGGATTCATCACCTGTATTTCAAAATTTTTTTACGACCTTTTATATTCACCCAAATGTATTGTAAAGACGTGTTTTAGATGTAAAATTATGTGAACTTAACGATAAAAATATAAAAAGTATGATTAGTTCAATACAAATGACTTTAAACGATATTTAGCGGAATTATCACCATTTTTTACCCAATTTTTTCCCAAATTTTTTTTCTATTTTTTGTATTCAACCAAATGTATTGTAAACACGTGTTTTAGATGTAAAATAATGTGAACTTAACGTTAAAAATATAAAAAGTATGATTAGTTTAATAGAAATGACTTAAGACGATATTTAGCGGATTCATCACCTGTATTTCAAAATTTTTTTACGACCTTTTATATTCACCCAAATGTATTGTAAAGACGTGTTTTAGATGTAAAATAATGTGAACTTAACGATAAAAATATAAAAAGTATGATTAGTTCAATAAAAATGACTTTAAACGATATTTAGCGGAATTATCACCATTTTTTACCAAATTTTTTCCCAAATTTTTTTTCTATTTTTTGTATTCACCCAAATGTATTGTAAATACGTGTTTTAGATGTAAAATAATGTGAACTTAACGATAAAAATATAAAAAGTATGATTAGTTCAATACAAATAACTTTAAACGATATTTAGCGGAATTATCACCATTTTTTACCAAATTTTTTTTGTATTTTTTGTATTCACCCAAATATATTGTAAACACGTGTTTTAGATGTAAAATAATGTGAAGTTAACGATTAAAATATAAAAAGTATGATTAGTTTAATAGAAATGACTTAAGACGATATTTAGCGGTTTCATCACCTGT